>NC_083425.1:58209196-58496715 GCF_020745735.1 Hemiscyllium ocellatum
CTTCCCAGCATGGAACTGGGATGTTCGCATCCTCCTTATTCCCCAGCATGTGACAGGGATGAACCCCTTCCTTCCCAGGATGGAACTGGGAAGTTCGCATCCTCCTTATTCCCCAGCGTGTGATTGGTATGAACCTCTTCCTTCTCAGCGTGGAACTGGGAATGTCACATCCCCCGTTATTCCACAGCGTGTAACTGGGATGAACCCCTTCCTTCCCAGCATGGAAATGGGAAGTTCGCATCCTCCTTATTTCCCAGCGTGTGAATGGGATGAACCCCTTCCTTCCCAGCATGGAACTGGGAAGGACACATCCCCCGCTATTCCCTAGCGTGTGACTGGGATGAACCCCTTCCTTCCCAGCATGGAACTGGGAAGTTCGCATCCTCCTTATTCCCCAGCATGTGACTGGTATGAACCCCTTCCTTCCCAGCATGGAACTGGGAAGTTTGCATTCTCCTTATTCCCCAGCGTGTGACTGGGATAAACCCCTTCCTTTCCAGACTGGAACTGGGAAGTTTGCATCCTCCTTATTCCCCAGCGTGTGAGTGGGATAAACCCCTTCCTTTCCAGCGTGGAACTGGGAAGGTCGCATCCCCCGTTATTCCCCAGCGTGTTACTGGGATGAAACCATTCCTTCCCAGCATGGAACTGGGAATTTCGCATCCTCCTTATTCCCCAGCGTGTGTCTGGGATGAACCCCTTCCTTCCCAGCATGGAACTGGGAAGGTCGCATCCCCCGTTTTTCCCCAGCGTGTGACTGGGATGAACCCCTTCCTTCCCAGCATGGAACTGGGAAGGTCGCATCCCCGTTATTCCCCAGCGTGTGACTGGGATGAACCCCTTCCTTCCCTGCGTGGTTCTGGGAATGTCGCATCCCCTGTTATTCCCCAGCGTGTGACTGGGATGAACCCTTTCCTTCCCAGCCTGGAACTGGGAAGGTCGCATCCCCCATTATTCCCCAGCGTATGACTTGGATGAACCCCTTCCTTCCCAGGATGGAACAGGGAAGGTCGCATCTCCCATTATTCCTCAGCGTGTGACTGGGATGAACCCCTTCCTCCCCATTTAGAAAATTGGAATATCGCATCCCCTGTTATTCCCCAGCGTGTGACTGGGATGAACCCCTTCCTTCCCAGCATGGAAATGGGAAGTCCGCATCCTCCTTATTCCCCAGCGTGTGACTGGGATGAACCCCTTCCTTCCCAGCATGGACCTGGGAAGGTCGCATCCCCCGTTATTCCCCAGCGTGTAACTGGGATGAACCCCTTCCTTCCCAGCATGGAACTGGGAAGGTCGCAACCCCGTTATTCCGCAGCATGTGACTGGGATGAACCCCTTCCTTCCCATTGTGAAAATCGGAATGTTGCATCCTCCTTATTCCCCAGCGTGTGACTGGGATGAACCCTTTCCTTCCCTGCGTGGAACTGGGAATTTCGCATCCTCCTTATTCCCCAGCGTGTGACTGGTATGAACCCCTTCCTTCCCAGCGTGGAACTGGGAATGTCGCATCCCCCGTTATTCCCCAGCGTGTGACTGGGATAAACCCCTTCCTTCCCAGCATGGAAATGGGAAGTTTGCATACTCCTTCTTCCCCAGCGTATGACTGGGATGAACCCCTTCCTTCCCAGCATGGAACTGGGAAGTTCGCATCCTCCTTATTCCCCAGCGTGTGACTGGTATGAACCCCTTCCTTCCCAGCGTGGAACTGGGAATGTCGCATCCCCCGTTATTCCCCAGTGTGTGACTGGGATAAACCCCTTCCTTCCCAGCATGGAAATGGGAAGTTTGCATACGCCTTCTTCCCCAGCGTATGACTGGGAAGAACCCCTTCCTTCCCAGGATGGAACTGGGAAGTTCGCATCCTCCTTATTCCCCAGCGTGTGATTGGTATGAACCTCTTCCTTCCCAGGAAGGAACTGGGAAGGTCGCATCCCCCGTTATTCCACAGCGTGTAACTGGGATGAACCCCTTCCTTCCCAGCCTGGAACTGGGAAGGTCGCATCCCCCATTATTCCCCAGCGTATGACTGGGATGAACCCCTTCCTTCCCAGTATGTAACTGGGAAGGTCGCATCCCCCTATTATTCCCTAGCGTGTGACTGGGTTTAATCCCTTCCTTCCCAGTGTGGAACAGGGAAGGTCACATCCCCCGTTATTCCACAGCGTGTGACTGGGATGAACCCCTTCCTTCCCAGGATGGAACTGAGAAGGACTCATCCCCGTTATTCCCCAGCGTGTGACTGGGATGAAACCCTTCCTTCCCAGTGTGGAACAGGGAAGGTCGCATCCCCCGTTATTCCACAGCGTGTGACTGGGATGAACCCCTTCCTTCCCAGGATGGAACTGGAAAGGTCGCATTCCCCGTTGTTCCCCAGCGTGTGTTTGGGATGATCCCCTTCCTTCCCAACATGGAACTGGAAAGGTCGTATCCCCCGTTATTCCCCAGCGTGTGGCTGGGATGAACCCCTTCCTTCCCAGCGTGGAACTGGGAAGTTCGCATCCTCCTTATTCCCCAGCGTGAGAATGGGATGAACCCCTTCCTTCCCAGCATGGAACTGGGAAGGTCACATCCCCGTTATTCCCCAGCGTTTGACTGGGATGAACCCCTTCCTTCCCAGGATGGAACTGGGAAGGTCGCATCCCCCGTTATTCCCCAGCATGTGACTGGGATGAACCCCTTCCTTCCCATTGTGAAAATGGGAATGTCGCATCCCCCGTTATTCCCCAGCGTGTGACTGGGATGAACCCCTTCCTTCCCAGCATGGAACTGGGAAGTCCGCACCCTCCTTATTCTCCAGCGTGTGACTGGGATGAACCCCTTCCTTCCCAGCGTGGAACTGGGAAGTTCGCATCCTCCTTATTCCCCGGCGTTAGAATGGGATGAACCCCTTCCTTCCCAGGAAGGAACTGGGAAGGTCGCATCCCCCGTTATTCCACAGCGTGTAACTGGGATGAACCCCTTCCTTTCCAGCATGGAACAGGGAAGGTCACATCCCCCGCTATTCCCCAGCGTGTGACTGTGATGCCCAGCGGGGAACTGGGAATGTCGCATCCCCCGTTATTCCCCAGCGTGTGACTGGGATAAACCCCTTCCTTCCCAGCATGGAACTGGGAATTTCGCATCCTTCTTATTCCCCAGCGAGTGTCTGGGATGAACCCCTTCCTTCCCAGCATGTAACTGGGAGGTCGCATCCCCCGTTGTTCCCCAGCGTGTGACTGGGATGGACCCCTTCCTTCCCAGCATGGAACTAGGTAGGTCGCATCCCCCGTTATTCCACAGCGTGTGACTGGGATGAACCCATTCCTTCCCTGCGTGGTTCTGGGAATGTCGCATCCCCTGTTATTCCCCAGCGTGTGACTGGGATGAACCCCATCCTTCCCAGCGTGTGACTGTGAAGGTCGCATCCCCCGCTATTCCCCAGCATGTGACCGGGATGAACCCCTTCATTCCCAGTGTTGTTCTGGGAAGGTCGCTTCCCCCATTATTCCCCAGCGTGTGACTGGGATGAACCCCCCTTCCCAGCGTGGAACTGGGAAGTTCGCATCCTCCTTATTCCCCAGCGTGTGACTGGTATGAACCCCTGCCTTCCCACCGTGGAACTGGGCATGTCGCATCCCCCGTTATTCCCCAGCGTGTAACTGGGATAAACCCCTTCCTTCCCAGGATGGAACTGGGAAGTTCGCATCCCCCGTTATTCCCCAGCATGTGACTGGGATGAACCCCTTCCTTCCCCTTGTGAAACTGGGAAGTTGGCATCCTCCTTGTTCCCCAGCATGTGACTGGGATGAACCCCTTCCTTCCCAGAATGGAACTGGGAAGATCACATCCCCCGTTATTCCCCAGCATGTGACTGGGATGAGCCCCTTCCTTCACAGCATGGAACTAGGTAGGTCGCATTCCTTTGTTATTCCACAGCGTATGACTGGGATGAACCCCTTCCTTCCCAGTGTGGTTCTGGGAAGCTCGCTTCCCCCATTATTCCCCAGCATGTGACTGGGATGAACCCTTCCTTCCCAGCATGGAACTAGGTAGGCCGCATCCCCCGTTATTCCCCAGCGTGTGACTGGGATGAACCCATTCCTTCCCTGCGTGGTTCTGGGAATGTCGCATCCCCTATTATTCCCCAGCGTATGACTGTGATGAACCCCTTCCTTCCCAGCGTGTGAATGTGAAGGTCGCATCCCTCGTTATTCCCCAGCGTGTGACTGGGATGAACCCTTTCCTTCCCAGCGTGGAACTGGGAAGGTTGCATCCCCCATTATTCCCCAGCGTATGACTGGGATGAACCCCTTCCTTCCCAGGATGGAACTGGGAAGGTCGCATCCCCCTATTATTCCCTAGCGTGTGACTGGGTTTAATCCCTTCCTTCCCAGCGTGGAACTGAGAAGGACTCATCCCCGTTATTCCCCAGCGTGTGACTGGGATGATCCCCTTCCTTCCCAGTGTGGAACAGGGAAGGTCGCATCCCCCATTATTCCGCAGCGTGTGACTGGGATGAACCCCTTCCTTCCCAGGATGGAACTGGGAAGGTCGCATCCCCCGTTGTTCCCCAGCGTGTGTCTGGGATGATCCCCTTCCTTCCCAGCATGGAACTGGGAAGGTCGCAACCCCGTTATTCCGCAGCATGTGACTGGGATGAACCCCTTCCTTCCCATTGTGAAAATCGGAATGTTGCATCCTCCTTATTCCCCAGCGTGTGACTGGGATGAACCCCTTCCTTCCCTGCGTGGAACTGGGAATTTCGCATCCTCCTTATTCCCCAGCGTGTGACTGGTATGAACCCCTTCCTTCCCAGCGTGGAACTGGGAATGTCGCATCCCCCGTTATTCCCCAGCGTGTGACTGGGATAAACCCCTTCCTTCCCAGCATGGAAATGGGAAGTTTGCATACTCCTTCTTCCCCAGCGTATGACTGGGATGAACCCCTTCCTTCCCAGCATGGAACTGGGAAGTTCGCATCCTCCTTATTCCCCAGCGTGTGACTGGTATGAACCCCTTCCTTCCCAGCGTGGAACTGGGAATGTCGCATCCCCCGTTATTCCCCAGTGTGTGACTGGGATAAACCCCTTCCTTCCCAGCATGGAAATGGGAAGTTTGCATACGCCTTCTTCCCCAGCGTATGACTGGGAAGAACCCCTTCCTTCCCAGGATGGAACTGGGAAGTTCGCAGCCTCCTTATTCCCCAGCGTGTGATTGGTATGAACCTCTTCCTTCCCAGGAAGGAACTGGGAAGGTCGCATCCCCCGTTATTCCACAGCGTGTAACTGGGATGAACCCCTTCCTTCCCAGTGTGTGACTGTGAAGGTGGCATCCCCCGTTATTCCCCAGCGTGTGACTGGGATGAACCCTTTCCTTCCCAGCCTGGAACTGGGAAGTTCGCATCCCCCATTATTCCCCAGCGTATGACTGGGATGAACCCCTTCCTTCCCAGTATGTAACTGGGAAGGTCGCATCCCCCTATTATTCCCTAGCGTGTGACTGGGTTTAATCCCTTCCTTCCCAGTGTGGAACTGGGAAGGTCACATCCCCCGTTATTCCACAGCGTGTGACTGGAATGAACCCCTTCCTTCCCAGGATGGAACTGAGAAGGACTCATCCCCGTTATTCCCCAGCGTGTGACTGGGATGAAACCCTTCCATCCCAGTGTGGAACAGGGAAGGTCGCATCCCCCGTTATTCCACAGCGTGTGACTGGGATGAACCCCTTCCTTCCCAGCATGGAACTGGAAAGGTCGCATTCCCCGTTGTTCCCCAGCGTGTGTCTGGGATGATCCCCTTCCTTCCCAACATGGAACTGGAAAGGTCGTATCCCCCGTTATTCCCTAGCGTGTGGCTGGGATGAACCCCTTCCTTCCCAGCGTGGAACTGGGAAGTTCGCATCCTCCTTATTCCCCAGCGTGAGAATGGGATGAACCCCTTCCTTCCCAGCATGGAACTGGGAAGGTCACATCCCCCGTTATTCCCCAGCGTTTGACTGGGATGAACCCCTTCCTTCCCAGGATGGAACTGGGAAGGTCGCATCCCCGTTATTCCCCAGCATGTGACTGGGATGAACCCCTTCCTTCCCATTGTGAAAATGGGAATGTCGCATCCCCTGTTATTCCCCAGCGTGTGACTGGGATGAACCCCTTCCTTCCCAGCATGGAACTGGGAAGTCCGCATCCTCCTTATTCTCCAGCGTGTGACTGGGATGAACCCCTTCCTTCCCAGCGTGGAACTGGGAAGTTCGCATCCTCCTTATTCCCCGGCGTTAGAATGGGATGAACCCCTTCCTTCCCAGGAAGGAACTGGGAAGGTCGCATCCCCCGTTATTCCACAGCGTGTAACTGGGATGAACCCCTTCCTTTCCAGCATGGAACAGGGAAGGTCACATCATCCGCTATTCCCCAGCGTGTGACTGTGATGCCCAGCGGGGAACTGGGAATGTCGCATCCCCCGTTATTCCCCAGCGTGTGACTGGGATAAACCCCTTCCTTCCCAGCATGGAACTGGGAATTTCGCATCCTTCTTATTCCCCAGCGAGTGTCTGGGATGAACCCCTTCCTTCCAAGCATGTAACTGGGAAGGTAGCATCCCCCGTTATTCCCCAGCGTGTGACTGGGATGGACCCCTTCCTTCCCAGCATGGAACTAGGTAGGTCGCATTCCCCGTTATTCCACAGCGTGTGACTGGGATGAACCCATTCCTTCCCTGCGTGGTTCTGGGAATGTCGCATCCCCTGTTATTCCCCAGCGTGTGGCTGGGATGAACCCCATCCTTCCCAGCGTGTGACTGTGAAGGTCGCATCCCCCGTTATTCCCCAGCATGTGACCGGGATGAACCCCTTCATTCCCAGTGTTGTTCTGGGAAGGTCGCTTCCCCCATTATTCCCCAGCGTGTGACTGGGATGAACCCCTTCCTTCCCAGCGTGGAACTGGGAAGTTCGCATCCTCCTTATTCCCCAGCGTGTAACTGGGATAAACCCCTTCCTTCCCAGGATGGAACTGGGAAGTTCGCATCCCCCGTTATTCCCCAGCATGTGACTGGGATGAACCCCTTCCTTCCCCTTGTGAAACTGGGAAGTTCGCATCCTCCTTGTTCCCCAGCATGTGACTGGGATGAACCCCTTCCTTCCCAGAATGGAACTGGGAAGATCACATCCCCCGTTATTCCCCAGCATGTGACTGGGATGAGCCCCTTCCTTCACAGCATGGAACTCGGTAGGTCGCATTCCTTCGTTATTCCACAGCGTATGACTGGGATGAACCCCTTCCTTCCCAGTGTGGTTCTGGGAAGCTCGCTTCCCCCATTATTCCCCAGCATGTGACTGGGATGAACCTCTTCCTTCCCAGCATGGAACTAGGTAGGTCGCATCCCCCGTTATTCCCCAGCGTGTGACTGGGATGAACCCATTCCTTCCCTGCGTGGTTCTGGGAATGTCGCATCCCCTGTTATTCCCCAGCGTATGACTGGGATGAACCCCTTCCTTCCCAGCGTGTGAATGTGAAGGTCGCATCCCTCGTTATTCCCCAGCGTGTGACTGGGATGAACCCTTTCCTTCCCAGCGTGGAACTGGGAAGGTCGCATCCCCCATTATTCCCCAGCGTATGACTGGGATGAACCCCTTCCTTCCCAGGATGGAACTGGGAAGGTCGCATCCCCCTATTATTCCCTAGCGTGTGACTGGGTTTAATCCCTTCCTTCCCAGCGTGGAACTGAGAAGGACTCATCCCCGTTATTCCCCAGCGTGTGACTGGGATGATCCCCTTCCTTCCCAGTGTGGAACAGGGAAGGTCGCATCCCCCATTATTCCGCAGCGTGTGACTGGGATGAACCCCTTCCTTCCCAGGATGGAACTGGGAAGGTCGCATCCCCCGTTGTTCCCCAGCGTGTGTCTGGGATGATCCCCTTCCTTCCCAGCATGGAACTGGGAAGGTCGCAACCCCGTTATTCCGCAGCATGTGACTGGGATGAACCCCTTCCTTCCCATTGTGAAAATCGGAATGTTGCATCCTCCTTATTCCCCAGCGTGTGACTGGGATGAACCCCTTCCTTCCCTGCGTGGAACTGGGAATTTCGCATCCTCATTATTCCCCAGCGTGTGACTGGTATGAACCCCTTCCTTCCCAGCGTGGAACTGGGAATGTCGCATCCCCCGTTATTCCCCAGCGTGTGACTGGGATAAACCCCTTCCTTCCCAGCATGGAAATGGGAAGTTTGCATACTCCTTCTTCCCCAGCGTATGACTGGGATGAACCCCTTCCTTCCCAGCATGGAACTGGGAAGTTCGCATCCTCCTTATTCCCCAGCGTGTGACTGGTATGAACCCCTTCCTTCCCAGTGTGGAACTGGGAATGTCGCATCCCCCGTTATTCCCCAGTGTGTGACTGGGATAAACCCCTTCCTTCCCAGCATGGAAATGGGAAGTTTGCATACGCCTTCTTCCCCAGCGTATGACTGGGAAGAACCCCTTCCTTCCCAGGATGGAACTGGGAAGTTCGCATCCTCCTTATTCCCCAGCGTGTGATTGGTATGAACCTCTTCCTTCCCAGGAAGGAACTGGGAAGGTCGCATCCCCCGTTATTCCACAGCGTGTAACTGGGATGAACCCCTTCCTTCCCAGCGTGTGACTGTGAAGGTGGCATCCCCCGTTATTCCCCAGCGTGTGACTGGGATGAACCCTTTCCTTCCCAGCCTGGAACTGGGAAGGTCGCATCCCCCATTATTCCCCAGCGTATGACTGGGATGAACCCCTTCCTTCCCAGGATGGAACTGGGAAGGTCGCATCCCCCTATTATTCCCTAGCGTGTGACTGGGTTTAATCCCTTCCTTCCCAGTGTGGAACAGGGAAGGTCACTTTCCCCGTTATTCCACAGCGTGTGACTGGGATGAACCCCTTCCTTCCCAGGATGGAACTGAGAAGGACTCATCCCCGTTATTCCCCAGCGTGTGACTGGGATGAAACCCTTCCATCCCAGTGTGGAACAGGGAAGGTCGCATCCCCCGTTATTCCACAGCGTGTGACTGGGATGAACCCCTTCCTTCCCATTGTGAAAATGGGAATGTGGCATCCCCTGTTATTCCCCAGCGTGTGACTGGGATGGACCCCTTCCTTCCCAGCATGGAACTAGGTAGGTCGCATTCCCCGTTATTCCACAGCGTGTGACTGGGATGAACCCATTCCTTCCCTGCGTGGTTCTGGGAATGTCGCATCCCCTGTTATTCCCCAGCGTGTGACTGGGATGAACCCCATCCTTCCCAGCGTGTGACTGTGAAGGTCGCATCCCCCGTTATTCCCCAGCATGTGACCGGGATGAACCCCTTCATTCCCAGTGTTGTTCTGGGAAGGTCGCTTCCCCCATTATTCCCCAGCGTGTGACTGGGATGAACCCCTTCCTTCCCAGCGTGGAACTGGGAAGTTCGCATCCTCCTTATTCCCCAGCGTGTGACTGGTATGAACCCCTGCCTTCCCACCGTGGAACTGGGCATGTCGCATCCCCCGTTATTCCCCAGCGTGTAACTGGGATAAACCCATTCCTTCCCAGCATGGAACTGGGAAGTTCGCATCCCCCGTTAATCCCCAGCATGTGACTGGGATGAACCCCTTCCTTCCCCTTGTGAAACTGGGAAGTTCGCATCCTCCTTGTTCCCCAGCATGTGACTGGGATGAACCCCTTCCTTCCCAGGATGGAACAGGGAAGGTCGCATCCCCCGTTATTCCTCAGCGTGTGTCTGGGATGAACCCCTTCCTTCCCAGAATGGAACTGGGAAGATCGCATCCCCCGTTATTCCCCAGCATGTGACTGGGATGAGCCCCTTCCTACACAGCATGGAACTAGGTAGGTCGCATTCCTTCGTTATTCCCCAGCGAGTGACTGGGATGAACCCCTTCCTTCCCAGTGTGGTTCTGGGAAGCTCGCTTCCCCCATTATTCCCCAGCATGTGACTGGGATGAACCTCTTCCTTCCCAGCATGGAACTAGGTAGGTCGCATCCCCCGTTATTCCCCAGCGTGTGACTGGGATGAACCCATTCCTTCCCTGCGTGGTTCTGGGAAAGTCGCATCCCCTGTTATTCCCCAGCGTATGACTGGGATGAACCCCTTCCTTCCCAGCGTGTGAATGTGAAGGTCGCATCCCCCGTTATTCCCCAGCGTGTGACTGGGATGAACCCTTTCCTTCCCAGCGTGGAACTGGGAAGGTCGCATCCCCCATTATTCCCCAGCGTATGACTGGGATGAACCCCTTCCTTCCCAGGATGGAACTGGGAAGGTCGCATCCCCCTATTATTCCCTAGCGTGTGACTGGGTTTAATCCCTTCCTTCCCAGCGTGGAACTGAGAAGGACTCATCCCCGTTATTCCCCAGCGTGTGACTGGGATGATCCCCTTCCTTCCCAGTGTGGAACAGGGAAGGTCGCATCCCCCATTATTCCGCAGCGTGTGACTGGGATGAACCCCTTCCTTCCCAGGATGGAACTGGGAAGGTCGCATCCCCCGTTGTTCCCCAGCGTGTGTCTGGGATGATCCCCTTCCTTCCCAGCATGGAACTGGGAAGGTCGCAACCCCGTTATTCCGCAGCATGTGACTGGGATGAACCCCTTCCTTCCCATTGTGAAAATCGGAATGTTGCATCCTCCTTATTCCCCAGCGTGTGACTGGGATGAACCCCTTCCTTCCCTGCGTGGAACTGGGAATTTCGCATCCTCCTTATTCCCCGGCGTTAGAATGGGATGAACCCCTTCCTTCCCAGGATGGAACTGGGAAGGTCGCATCCCCCGTTATTCCACAGCGTGTAACTGGGATGAACCCCTTCCTTTCCAGCATGGAACAGGGAAGGTCACATCCCCCGCTATTCCCCAGCGTGTGACTGTGATGCCCAGCGGGGAACTGGAAATGTCGCATCCCCCGTTATTCCCCAGCGTGTGACTGGGATAAACCCCTTCCTTCCCAGCATGGAACTGGGAATTTCGCATCCGTCTTATTCCCCAGCGAGTGTCTGGGATGAAGCCATTCCTTCCCAGCATGGAACTGGGAAGGTCGCATCCCCCGTTATTCCCCAGCGTGTGACTGGGATGGACCCCTTCCTTCCCAGCATGGAACTAGGCAGGTCGCATCCCCGTTATTCCGCAGCGTGTGACTGGGATGAACCCATTCCTTCCCTGCGTGGTTCTGGGAATGTCACATCCCCTGTTATTCCCCAGCGTGTGACTGGGATGAACCCCATCCTTCCCAGCGTGTGACTGTGAAGGTCGCATCCCCCGTTATTCCCCAGTTTGTGACTGGGATGAACCACTTCCTTCCCTGCGTTGACCTAGGAAGGTCGCATCACGGGTTATTCCCCAGCGTGTGAGTGGGATGAACCCCTTCCTTCCCAGCATGGAACTGGGAAGGTCACATCCCCCGTTATTCCCCAGCGTGTGACTGGGATGGACCGCTTCCTTCCCAGCATGTAACTAGGTAGGTCGCATTCCCCGTTATTCCCCAGCGTGTGACTGGGATGAACCCATTCCTTCCCTGCGTGGAACTGGGAAGTTCGCATCCTCCTTATTCCCCGGCGTTAGAATGGGATGAAACCCTTCCTTCCCAGGATGGAACTGGGAAGGTCGCATCCCCCGTTATTCCACAGCGTGTAATTGGGATGAACCCCTTCCTTTCCAGCATGGAACAGGGAAGGTCACATCCCCCGCTATTCCCCAGCGTGTGACTGTGAATCCCAGCGGGGAACTGGGAATGTCGCATCCCCCGTTATTCCCCAGCGTGTGACTGGGATAAACCCCTTCCTTCCCAGCATGGAACTGGGAATTTCGCATCCGTCTTATACCCCAGCGAGTGTCTGGGATGAACCCCTTCCTTCCCAGCATGGAACTGGGAATGTCGCATTCCCCGTTATTCCCCAGCGTGTGACTGGGATGGACCCCTTCCTTCCCAGCATGGAACTAGGTAGGTCGCATTCCCCGTTATTCCCCAGTGTGTGACTGGGCTGAACCCATTCCTTCCCTGCGTGGTTCTGGGAATGTCGCATCCCCTGTTATTCCCCAGCGTGTGACTGGGATGAACCCCATTCTTCCCAGCGTGTGACTGTGAAGGTCGCATCCCCCGTTATTCCCCAGTGTGTGACTGGGATGAACCACTTCCTTCCCTGCGTTGACCTAGGAAGGTCGCATCCCAGGTTATTCCCCAGCGTGTGAGTGGGATGAACCCCTTCCTTCCCAGCATGGAACTGGGAAGGTCACATCCCCCGTTATTCCCCAGCGTGTGTCTGGGATTGACCCCTTCCTTCCCAGCATGTAACTAGGTAGGTCGCATTCCCCGTTATTCCCCAGCGTGTGACTGGGATGTACCCATTCCTTCCCTGCGTGGTTCTGGGAATGTCGCATCCCCTGTTATTCCCCAGCGTGTGACTGGGATGAACCCCATCCTTCCCAGCGTGTGACTGTGAAGGTCGCATCCCCCGTTATTCCCCAGCGTGTGACTGGGATGAACCCGTTCCTTCCCTGCATGGAACTGGGAAGGTCGCATCCCCCATTATTCCCCAGCGTATGACTGGGATGAACCACTTCCTTCCCTGCGTTGACCTAGGAAGGTCGCATTCCCCGTTATTCCCCAGCGTGTGAGTGGGATGAACCCCTTTCCTTTCCAGCATGGAACAGGGAAGGTCACATCTCCGCTATTCCCCAGCGAGTGACTGTGATGCCCACCGAGGAACTGGGAATGTCGCATCCCCCGTTATTCCCCAGCGTGTGACTGGGATGAACCCCTTCCTTCCCAGCATGGAACTGGGAATTTCGCATCCTCCTTATTCCCCAGCGGGTGTCTGGGATGAACCCCTTCCTTCCCAGCATGTAACTGGGAAGGTCGCATCCCCCGTTATTCCCCAGCGTGTGACTGGGATGGACCCCTTCCTTCCCAGCATGGATCTAGGTAGGTCGCATACCCCGTTATTCCCCAGCGTGTGACTGGGATGAACCACTTCCTTCCCAGCGTTGACCTAGGAAGGTCGCATCCCGGGATATTCCCCAGCGTGTGAGTGGGATGAACCCCTTCCTTCCCAGCATGGAACTGGGAAGGTCACATCCCCCGTTATTCCCCAGCGTGTGACTGGGATGGACCCCTTCCTTCCCAGCATGTACCTAGGTAGGTCGCATTCCCCGTTATTCCCCAGCGTGTGACTGGGATGAACCCATTCCTTCCCTGCGTAGTTCTGGGAATGTCGCATCCCCTGTTATTCCCCAGCGTGTGACTGGGATGAACCCCTTCCTTCCCAGCGTGTGACTGTGAAGGTCGCATCCCCCGTTATTCCCCAGCGTGTGACTGGTATGAACCCGTTCCTTCCCTGCATGGAACTGGGAAGTTCGCATCCCCCATTATTCCCCAGCGTATGACTGGGATGAACCACTTCCTTCCCTGCGTTGACCTAGGAAGGTCGCATTCCCCGTTATTCCCCAGCGTGTGAGTGGGATGAACCCCTTCCTTTCCAGCATGCAACAGGCAAGGTCACATCTCCGCTATTCCCCAGCGAGTGACTGTGATGCCCAGCGGGGAACTGGGAATGTCGCATCCCCCGTTATTCCCCAGCGTGTGACTGGGATGAACCCCTTCATTCTCAGCATGGAACTGGGAATTTCGCATCCTCCTTATTCCCCAGCGGGTGTCTGGGATGAACCCCTTCCTTCCCAGCATGTAACTGGGAAGGTCGCATCCCCCGTTATTCCCCAGCGTGTGACTGGGATGGACCCCTTCCTTCCCAGCATGGATCTAGGTAGGTCGCATACCCCATTATTCCCCAGCGTGTGACTGGGATGAACCACTTCCTTCCCTGCGTTGACCTAGGAAGGTCGCATCCCGGGTTATTCCCCAGCGTGTGAGTGGGATGAACCCCTTCATTCTCAGCGTGGAACTGGGAACGTGGCATTCCCCGTTATTCCCCAGTGTGTGACTGGGATGAACCCCTTCCTTCCCATTGTGAAAATGGGAATGTCGCATCCCCTGTCATTCCCCAGCATGTGACTGGGATGAGCCCCTTCCTTCCCAGCATGGAACTAGGTAGGTCGCATTCCTTCGTTATTCCCCAGCGTATGACTGGGATGAACCCCTTCCTTCCCAGTGTGGTTCTGGGAAGCTCGCTTCCCCCATTATTCCCCAGCATGTGACTGGGATGAACCTCTTCCTTGCCAGCATGGAACTAGGTAGGTCGCATCCCCCGTTATACCCCAGCGTGTGACTGGGATGAACCCATTCCTTCCCTGCGTGGTTCTGGGAATGTCGCATCCCCTGTTATTCCCCAGCGTGTGACTGGGATGAACCCCATCCTTCCCAGCGTGTGACTGTGAAGGTCGCATCCCCCGTTATTCCCCAGCGTGTGACTGGGATGAACTCGTTCCTTCCCTGCATGGAACTGGGAAGGTCGCATCCCCCATTATTCCCCAGCGTATGACTGGGATGAACCACTTCCTTCCCTGCGTTGACCTAGGAAGGTCGCATTCCCCGTTATTCCCCAGCGTGTGAGTGGGATGAACCCCTTCCTTTCCAGCATGCAACAGGCAAGGTCACATCTCCGCTATTCCCCAGCGAGTGACTGTGATGCCCAGCGGGGAACTGGGAATGTCGCATCCCCCGTTATTCCCCAGCGTGTGACTGGGATGAACCCCTTCCTTCCCAGCATGGAACTGGGAATTTCGCATCCTCCTTATTCCCCAGCGGGTGTCTGGGATGAACCCCTTCCTTCCCAGCATGTAACTGGGAAGGTCGCATCCCCCGTTATTCTTCAAGGACCGCAGATTCCCCCCAGACGTGATCGACGATGCCCTCCACCGCATCTCCTCCACTTCCCGCTCCTCCGCCCTTGAGCCCGCTCCTCCAACCGCCACCAAGACAGAACCCCACTGGTTCTCACCTACCACCCCACCAACCTGCGCATACAACGTATTATCCGCCGCCATTTCCGCCACCTCCAAACGGACCCCACCACCAAGGATATATTTCCCTCCCCTCCCCTATCAGCGTTCCGCAAGGACCACTCCCTTCGTGACTCCCTTGTCAGATCCACACCCCCCACCAACCCAACCTCCACCCCCGGCACCTTCCCCTGCAACCGCAGGAAATGTAAAACTTGCGCCCACACCTCCACACTCACTTCCCTCCAAGGCCCCAAGGGATCCTTCCATATCCGCCACAAGTTCACCTGTACCTCCACACACATCATCTATTGCATCCGCTGCACCCGATGTGGCCTCCTCTATATTGGTGAGACAGGCCGCTTACTTGCGGAACGCTTCAGAGAACACCTCTGGGCCGCCCGAACCAACCAACCCAATCACCCCGTGGCTCAACACTTTAACTCCCCCTCCCACTCCACCGAGGACATGCAGGTCCTTGGACTCCTCCACCGCAGAACACAACTACACGACGGCTGGAGGAGGAGCGCCTCATCTTCCGCCTGGGAACCCTCCAACCACAAGGTATGAATTCAGATTTCTCCAGCTTCCTCATTTCCCCTCCCCCCACCTTGTCTCAGTCGGTTCCCTCAACTCAGCACCGCCCTCCTAACCTGCAATCCTCTTCCTGACCTCTCCGCCCCCACCCCACTCCGGCCTATCACCCTCACCTTGACCTCCTTCCACCTATCCCACCTCCATCGCCCCTCCCCCTAGTCCCTCCTCCCTACCTTTTATCTCAGCCTGCTTGGCTCTCTCTCTCTTATTCCTGATGAAGGGCTTATGCTCGAAACGTTGAATTCTCTATTCCTGAGATGCTGCCTAACCTGCTGTGCTTTGACCAGCAACACATTTGCAGCTGTGATCTCCAGCATCTGCAGACCTCATTTTTTACTCCCCCGTTATTCCCCAGCGTGTGACTGGGATGGACCCCTTCCTTCCCAGCATGGATCTAGGTAGGTCGCATACCCCGTTATTCCACAGCGTGTGACTGGGATGAACCACTTCCTTCCCTGCGTTGACCTAGGAAGGTCGCATCCCGGGTTATTCCCCAGCGTGTGAGTGGGATGAACCCCTTCCTTCCCAGCATGGAACTGGGAAGGTCGCATCCCCCGTTATTCCCCAGCGTGTGACTGGGATGGACCCCTTCCTTCCCAGCATGTACCTAGGTAGGTCGCATTCCCCGTTATTCCCCAGCGTGTGACTGGGATGAACCCATTCCTTCCCTGCGTAGTTCTGGGAATGTCGCATCCCCTGTTATTCCCCAGCGTGTGACTGGGATGAACCCCTTCCTTCCCAGCGTGTGACTGTGAAGGTCGCATCCCCCGTTATTCCCCAGCGTGTGACTGGGATGAACCCGTTCCTTCAATGCATGGAACTGGGAAGTTCGCATCCCCCATTATTCCCCAGCGTATGACTGGGATGAACCACTTCCTTCCCTGCGTTGACCTAGGAAGGTCGCATTCCCCGTTATTCCCCAGCGTGTGAGTGGGATGAACCCCTTCCTTTCCAGCATGCAACAGGCAAGGTCACATCTCCGCTATTCCCCAGCGAGTGACTGTGATGCCCAGTGGGGAACTGGGAATGTCGCATCCCCCGTTATTCCCCAGCGTGTGACTGGGATGAACCCCATCCTTCCCAGCGTGTGACTGTGAAGGTCGCATCCCCCGTTATTCCCCAGCGTATGACTGGGATGAACCACTTCCTTCCCTGCGTTGACCTAGGAAGGTCGCATCCCGGGTTATTCCCCAGCGTGTGAGTGGGATGAACCCCTTCATTCTCAGCGTGGAACTGGGAACGTGGCATTCCCCGTTATTCCCCAGTGTGTGACTGGGATGAACCCCTTCCTTCCCATTGTGAAAATGGGAATGTCGCATCCCCTGTCATTCCCCAGCATGTGACTGGGATGAGCCCCTTCCTTCCCAGCATGGAACTAGGTAGGTCGCATTCCTTCGTTATTCCCCAGCGTATGACTGGGATGAACCCCTTCCTTCCCAGTGTGGTTCTGGGAAGCTCGCTTCCCCCATTATTCCCCAGCATGTGACTGGGATGAACCTCTTCCTTCGCAGCATGGAACTAGGTAGGTCGCATCCCCCGTTATACCCCAGCGTGTGACTGGGATGAACCCATTCCTTCCCTGCGTGGTTCTGGGAATGTCGCATCCCCTGTTATTCCCCAGCGTGTGACTGGGATGAACCCCATCCTTCCCAGCGTGTGACTGTGAAGGTCGCATCCCCCGTTATTCCCCAGCGTGTGACTGGGATGAACTCGTTCCTTCCCTGCATGGAACTGGGAAGGTCGCATCCCCCATTATTCCCCAGCGTATGACTGGGATGAACCACTTCCTTCCCTGCGTTGACCTAGGAAGGTCGCATTCCCCGTTATTCCCCAGCGTGTGAGTGGGATGAACCCCTTCCTTTCCAGCATGGAACAGGGAAGGTCACATCTCCGCTATTCCCCAGCGAGTGACTGTGATGCCCACCGAGGAACTGGGAATGTCGCATCCCCCGTTATTCCCCAGCGTGTGACTGGGATGAACCCCTTCCTTCACAGCATGGAACTGGGAATTTCGCATCCTCCTTATTCCCCAGCGGGTGTCTGGGATGAACCCCTTCCTTCCCAGCATGTAACTGGGAAGGTCGCATCCCCCGTTATTCCCCAGCGTGTGACTGGGATGGACCCCTTCCTTCCCAGCATGGATCTAGGTAGGTCGCATACCCCGTTATTCCCCAGCGTGTGACTGGGATGAACCACTTCCTTCCCTGCGTTGACCTAGGAAGGTCGCATCCCGGGTTATTCCCCAGCGTGTGAGTGGGATGAACCCCTTCCTTCCCAGCATGGAACTGGGAAGGTCACATCCCCGTTATTCCCCAGCGTGTGACTGGGATGGACCCCTTCCTTCCCAGCATGTAACTAGGTAGGTCGCATTCCCCGTTATTCCCCAGCGTGTGACTGGGATGAACCCATTCCTTCCCTGCGTAGTTCTGGGAATGTCGCATCCCCTGTTATTCCCCAGCGTGTGACTGGGATGAACCCCATCCTTCCCAGCGTGTGACTGTGAAGGTCGCATCCCTCGTTATTCCCCAGCGTGTGACTGGGATGAACCCGTTCCTTCCCTGCATGGAACTGGGAAGTTCGCATCCCCCATTATTCCCCAGCGTATGACTGGGATGAACCACTTCCTTCCCTGCGTTGACCTAGGAAGGTCGCATTCCCCGTTATTCCCCAGCGTGTGAGTGGGATGAACCCCTTCCTTTCCAGCATGCAACAGGCAAGGTCACATCTCCGCTATTCCCCAGCGAGTGACTGTGATGCCCAGCGGGGAACTGGGAATGTCGCATCCCCCGTTATTCCCCAGCGTGTGACTGGGATGAACCCCTTCCTTCCCAGCATGGAACTGGGAATTTCGCATCCTCCTTATTCCCCAGCGGGAGTCTGGGATGAACCCCTTCCTTCCCAGCATGGAACTGGGAAGGTCGCATCCCCCGTTATTCCCCAGCGTGTGACTGGGATGGACCCCTTCCTTCCCAGCATGGAACTAGGTAGGTCGCATCCCCCGTTTTTCCCCAGCGTGTGACTGGGATGAACCCGTTCCTTCCCTGTGTGGTTCTCGGGAGGTCGTATCCCCCATTATTCCCCAGCGTATGACTGGGATGAACCACTTCCTTCCCTGCGTTGACCTAGGAAGGTCGCATCCCGGGTTATTCCCCAGCGTGTGAGTGGGATGAACCCCTTCATTCTCAGCGTGGAACTGGGAACGTGGCATTCCCCGTTATTCCCCAGTGTGTGACTGGGATGAACCCCTTCCTTCCCATTGTGAAAATGGGAATGTCGCATCCCCTGTTATTCCCCAGCATGTGACTGGGATGAGCCCCTTCCTTCCCAGCATGGAACTAGGTAGGTCGCATTCCTTCGTTATTCCCCAGCGTATGACTGGGATGAACCCCTTCGTTCCCAGTGTGGTTCTGGGAAGCTCGCTTCCCGCATTATTCCCCAGCATGTGACTGGGATGAACCTCTTCCTTCCCAGCATGGAACTAGGTAGGTCGCATCCCCCGTTATACCCCAGCGTGTGACTGGGATGAACCCATTCCTTCCATGCGTGGTTCTGGGGATGTCGCATCCCCTGTTATTCCCCAGCGTGTGACTGGGATGAACCCCTTCCTTCCCAGCATGTGACTGTGAAGGTCGCATCCCCCGTTATTCCCCAGCGTGTGACTGGGATGAACCCTTTCCTACCCAGCCTGGAACTGGGAAGGTCGCATCCCCCATTATTCCCCAGCGTATGACTGGGATGAACCCCTTCCTTCCCAGCCTGGAACTGGGAAGGTCGCATCCCCCGTTATTACCCAGCGTGTGACTGGGGTGAACCCATTCCTTCCCTGCGTGGTTCTGGGAATGTCGCATCCCCTGTTATTCCCCAGCGTGTGACTGGGATGAACCCCATCCTTCCCAGCGTGTGACTGTGAAGGTCGCATCCCCCGTTATTCTCCAGCGTGTGACTGGGATGAACCCGTTCCTTCCCTGCATGGAACTGGGAAGTTCGCATCCCCGATTATTCCCCAGCGTATGACTGGGATGAACCACTTCCTTCCCTGCGTTGACCTAGGAAGGTCGCATTCCCCGTTATTCCCCAGCGTGTGAGTGGGATGAACCCCTTCCTTTCCAGCATGCAACAGGCAAGGTCACATCTCCGCTATTCCCCAGCGAGTGACTGTGATGCCCAGCGGGGAACTGGGAATGTCGCATCCCCCGTTATTCCCCAGCGTGTGACTGGGATGAACGCCTTCCTTCCCAGCATGGAACTGGGAATTTCGCATCCTCCTTATTCCCCAGCGGGTGTCTGGAATGAACCCCTTCCTTCCCAGCATGGAACTGGGAAGGTCGCATCCCCCGTTATTCCCCAGCGTGTGACTGGGATGGACCCCTTCCTTCCCAGCATGGAACTAGGTAGGTCGCATCCCCCGTTATTCCCCAGCGTGTGACTGGGATGAACCCGTTCCTTCCCTGTGTGGTTCTCGGGAGGTCGTATCCACCATTATTCCCCAGCGTATGACTGGGATGAACCACTTCCTTCCCTGCGTTGACCTAGGAAGGTCGCATCCCGGGTTATTCCCCAGCGTGTGAGTGGGATGAACCCCTTCATTCTCAGCGTGGAACTGGGAACGTGGCATTCCCCGTTATTCCCCAGTGTGTGACTGGGATGAACCCCTTCCTTCCCATTGTGAAAATGGGAATGTCGCATCCCCTGTTATTCCCCAGCATGTGACTGGGATGAGCCCCTTCCTTCCCAGCATGGAACTAGGTAGGTCGCATTCCTTCGTTATTCCCCAGCGTATGACTGGGATGAACCCCTTCCTTCCCAGTGTGGTTCTGGGAAGCTCGCTTCCCCCATTATTCCCCAGCATGTGACTGGGATGAACCTCTTCCTTCCCAGCATGGAACTAGGTAGGTCGCATCACCCGTTATACCCCAGCGTGTGACTGGGATGAACCCATTCCTTCCATGCGTGGTTCTGGGGATGTCGCATCCCCTGTTATTCCCCAGCGTGTGACTGGGATGAACCCCTTCCTTCCCAGCGTGTGACTGTGAAGGTCGCATCCCCCGTTATTCCCCAGCGTGTGACTGGGATGAACCCTTTCCTACCCAGCCTGGAACTGGGAAGGTCGCATCCCCCATTATTCCCCAGCGTATGACTGGGATGAACCCCTTCCTTCCCAGGATGGAACTGGGAAGGTCGCATCCCCCATTATTCCCCAGCGTATGACTGGGATGAACCCCTTCCTTCCCAGCCTGTAACTGAGAAGGTCGCATCCCCCATTATTCCCCAGCGTGTGACTGGGATGAACCCTTTCCTACCCTGCCTGGAACCGGGAAGGTCGCATCCCCCGTTATTCCCCAGCGAGTGTCTGGGATGAACCTCTTCCTTCCCAGCGTAGATCTGGTAAGGTCACATTCCCTGTTATTCCCCAGCATGTGTCTCGGATGAACACCTTCCTTCCCAGCGTGGAACTGAGAAGGACTCATCCCCGTTATTCCCCAGCGTGTGACTGGGATGAAACCCTTCCATCCCAGTGTGGAACAGGGAAGGTCGCATCCCCCGTTATTCCACAGCGTGTGTCTGGGATGATCCCCTTCCTTCCCAACATGGAACTGGAAAGGTCGTATCCCCCGTTATTCCCCAGCGTGTGGCTGGGATGAACCCCTCCCTTCCCAGCGTGGAACTGGGAAGTTCGCATCCTCCTTATTCACCAGCGTGAGAATGGGATGAACCCCTTCCTTCCCAGCATGGAACTGGGAAGGTCACATCCCCCGTTATTCCCCAGCGTTTGACTGGGATGAACACCTTCCTTCCCAGGATGGAACTGGGAAGGTCGCATCCCCCGTTATTCCCCAGCATGTGACTGGGATGAACCCCTTCCTTCCCATTGTGAAAATGGCAATGTCGCATCCCCTGTTATTCCCCAGCGTGTGACTGGGATGAACCCCTTCCTTCCCAGCATGGAACTGGGAAGTCCGCATCCTACTTATTCCCCAGCGTGTGACTGGGATGAACCCCTTCCTTCCCAGCGTGAAACTGGGAAGTTCGCATCCTCCTTATTCCCCTGCGTTAGAATGGGATGAACCCCTTCCTTCCCAGGATGGAACTGGGAAGGTCGCATCCCCCGTTATTCCACAGCGTGTAACTGGGATGAACCCCTTCCTTTCCAGCATGGAACAGGGAAGGTCACATCCCCCGCTATTCCCCAGCGTGTGACTCTGATGCCCAGCGGGGAACTGGGAATGTCGCATCCCCCATTGTTCCCCAGCGAGTGTCTGGGATGAATCCCTTTCTTCCCAGCATGGAACTGGGAAGGTCGCATCCCCCGTTATTCCCCAGCGTGTGACTGGGATGGACCCCTTCATTCCCAGCATGGAACTAGGTAGGTCGCATCCCCCGTTATTACCCAGCGTGTGACTGGGGTGAACCCATTCCTTCCCTGCGTGGTTCTGGGAATGTCGCATCCCCTGTTATTCCCCAGCGTGTGACTGGGATGAACCCCATCCTTCCCAGCGTGTGACTGTGAAGGTCGCATCCCGGGTTATTCCCCAGCGTGTGACTGGGATAAACCCCTTCCTTCCAAGCGTGGAACTGGGAAGTTCGCATCCCCCATTATTCCCCAGCGTGTAACTGGGATGAACCCATTCCTTCCCAGCGTGGAACTCGGAATTTCGCATCCTCCTTATTCCCCAGCGTGTGTCTGGGATGAACCCTTTCCTTCCCAGCATGGAACTGGGAAGGTCGCATCCCCCGTTATTCCCTAGCGTGTGACTGGGATGAACCCCTTCCTTCCCTGCATGGAACTGGGAAGGTCGCATTCCCCGTAATTCCCCAGCGTGTGACTGGGATGAACGCCTTCCTTCCCAGCATGGAACTGGGAATTTTGCATCCTCCTTGTTCCCCAGCGTGTGTCTGGGATGAACCCCTTACTTCCCAGCATGGAAATGGGAAGGTCGCATCCCCTGTTATTCCCCAGCGTGTGAATGGGATGAACCCCTTCCTTCCCAGTGTGGTTCTGGGAAGGTCGCTTACCCCATTATTCCCCAGCGTGTGACTGGGATGAACCCCTTCCTTCCCAGCATGGAACTGGGAAGTTCGCATCCTCCTTATTCCCCAGCGTGTGACTGGTATGAACCCCTTCCTTCCCACCGTGGAACTGGGAATGTCGCATCCCCCGTTATTCCCCAGCGTGTGACTGTGATAAACCCCTTCCTTCCCAGCATGGAACTGGGAAGTTCGCATCCTCCTTATTCCCCAGCGTGTGAATGGGTTGAACCCCTTCCTTCCCAGCATGGAACTGGGAAGGTCACATCCCCCGCTATTCCCCAGCGTGTGACTGGGATGAACCCCTTCCTTCCCAGCGTGGAACTGGGAATGTCGCATCCCCTGTTATTCCCCAGCGTGTGACTGGGATAAACCCCTTCCTTCCCAGCATGGAACTGTGAAGGTCGCTTCCCCGTTATTCCCCAGCGTGTATCTGGGATGAACCCCTTCCTTCCCAGGATAGAACTGGGAAGTTCGCATCGCCCATTATTACCCAGCATGTGACTGGGATGAACCCCTTCATTCCCAGTGTTGTTCTGGGAAGGTCGCTTCCCCCATTATTCCCCAGCGTGTGACTGGGATGAACCCCTTCCTTCCCAGCGTGGAACTGGGAAGTTCGCATCCTCCTTATTCCCCAGCGTTAGAATGGGATGAACCCCTTCCTTCCCAGGAAGGAACTGGGAAGGTCGCATCCCCCGTTATTCCTCAGCATGTGTCTGGGATGAACCCCTTCCTTCCCAGAATGAAACTGGGAAGATCGCATCCCCCGTTTTTCCCCAGCATGTGACTGGGATGAGCCCCTTCCTTCCCAGCATGGAACTAGGTAGGTCGCATTCCTTCGTTATTCCCCAGCGTATGACTGGGATGAACCCCTTCCTTACCAGTGTGGTTCTGGGAAGCTCGCTTCCCCCATTATTCCCCAGCATGTGACTGGGATGAACCACTTCCTTCCCAGCATGGAACTGGGAAGTTCGCATCCTCCTTGTTCCCCAGCATGTGACTGGGATGAACCCCTTCCTTCCCAGGATGGAACAGGGAAGGTCGCATCCCCCGTTATTCCTCAGCGTGTGTCTGGGATGAACCCCTTCCTTCCCAGAATGAAACTGGGAAGATCGCATCCCCCGTTATTCCTCAGCATGTGACTGGGATGAGCCCCTTCCTTCCCAGCATGGAACTAGGTAGGTCGCATTCCTTCGTTATTCCCCAGCGTATGACTGGGATGAACCCCTTCCTTTCCAGTGTGGTTCTGGGAAGCTCGCTTCCCCCATTATTCCCCAGCATGTGACTGGGATGAACCTCTTCCTTCCCAGCATGGAACTAGGTAGGTCGCATCCCCCGTTATTCCCCAGCGTGTGACTGGGATGAACCCCTTCCTTACCAGCGTGTGACTGTGAAGGTCGCATCCCTCGTTATTCCCCAGCGTGTGACTGGGATGAACCCTTTCCTACCCTGCCTGGAACCGGGAAGGTCGCATCCCCCGTTATTCCACAGCGAGTGTCTGGGATGAACCTCTTCCTTCCCAGCGTAGATCTGGTAAGGTCACATTCCCTGTTATTCCCCAGCATGTGTCTCGGATGAACACCTTCCTTCCCAGCGTGGAACTGAGAAGGACTCATCCCCGTTATTCCCCAGCGTGTGACTGGGATGAAACCCTTCCATCCCAGTGTGGAACAGGGAAGGTCGCATCCCCCGTTATTCCACAGCGTGTGTCTGGGATGATCCCCTTCCTTCCCAACATGGAACTGGAAAGGTCGTATCCCCCGTTATTCCCCAGCGTGTGGCTGGGATGAACCCCTCCCTTCCCAGCGTGGAACTGGGAAGTTCGCATCCTCCTTATTCACCAGCGTGAGAATGGGATGAACCCCTTCCTTCCCAGCATGGAACTGGGAAGGTCACATCCCCCGTTATTCCCCAGCGTTTGACTGGGATGAACACCTTCCTTCCCAGGATGGAACTGGGAAGGTCGCATCCCCCGTTATTCCCCAGCATGTGACTGGGATGAACCCCTTCCTTCCCATTGTGAAAATGGCAATGTCGCATCCCCTGTTATTCCCCAGCGTGTGACTGGGATGAACCCCTTCCTTCCCAGCATGGAACTGGGAAGTCCGCATCCTACTTATTCCCCAGCGTGTGACTGGGATGAACCCCTTCCTTCCCAGCGTGAAACTGGGAAGTTCGCATCCTCCTTATTCCCCTGCGTTAGAATGGGATGAACCCCTTCCTTCCCAGGATGGAACTGGGAAGGTCGCATCCCCCGTTATTCCACAGCGTGTAACTGGGATGAACCCCTTCCTTTCCAGCATGGAACAGGGAAGGTCACATCCCCCGCTATTCCCCAGCGTGTGACTCTGATGCCCAGCGGGGAACTGGGAATGTCGCATCCCCCGTTGTTCCCCAGCGAGTGTCTGGGATGAACCCCTTTCTTCCCAGCATGGAACTGGGAAGGTCGCATCCCCCGTTATTCCCCAGCGTGTGACTGGGATGGACCCCTTCATTCCCAGCATGGAACTAGGTAGGTCGCATCCCCCGTTATTACCCAGCGTGTGACTGGGGTGAACCCATTCCTTCCCTGCGTGGTTCTGGGAATGTCGCATCCCCTGTTATTCCCCAGCGTGTGACTGGGATGAACCCCATCCTTCCCAGCGTGTGACTGTGAAGGTCGCATCCCGGGTTATTCCCCAGCGTGTGACTGGGATAAACCCCTTCCTTCCAAGCGTGGAACTGGGAAGTTCGCATCCCCCATTATTCCCCAGCGTGTAACTGGGATGAACCCATTCCTTCCCAGCGTGGAACTCGGAATTTCGCATCCTCCTTATTCCCCAGCGTGTGTCTGGGATGAACCCTTTCCTTCCCAGCATGGAACTGGGAAGGTCGCATCCCCCGTTATTCCCTAGCGTGTGACTGGGATGAACCCCTTCCTTCCCTGCATGGAACTGGGAAGGTCGCATTCCCCGTAATTCCCCAGCGTGTGACTGGGATGAACGCCTTCCTTCCCAGCATGGAACTGGGAATTTTGCATCCTCCTTGTTCCCCAGCGTGTGTCTGGGATGAACCCCTTACTTCCCAGCATGGAAATGGGAAGGTCGCATCCCCTGTTATTCCCCAGCGTGTGAATGGGATGAACCCCTTCCTTCCCAGTGTGGTTCTGGGAAGGTCGCTTACCCCATTATTCCCCAGCGTGTGACTGGGATGAACCCCTTCCTTCCCAGCATGGAACTGGGAAGTTCGCATCCTCCTTATTCCCCAGCGTGTGACTGGTATGAACCCCTTCCTTCCCACCGTGGAACTGGGAATGTCGCATCCCCCGTTATTCCCCAGCGTGTGACTGTGATAAACCCCTTCCTTCCCAGCATGGAACTGGGAAGTTCGCATCCTCCTTATTCCCCAGCGTGTGAATGGGTTGAACCCCTTCCTTCCCAGCATGGAACTGGGAAGGTCACATCCCCCGCTATTCCCCAGCGTGTGACTGGGATGAACCCCTTCCTTCCCAGCGTGGAACTGGGAATGTCGCATCCCCTGTTATTCCCCAGCGTGTGACTGGGATAAACCCCTTCCTTCCCAGCATGGAACTGTGAAGGTCGCTTCCCCGTTATTCCCCAGCGTGTATCTGGGATGAACCCCTTCCTTCCCAGGATAGAACTGGGAAGTTCGCATCGCCCATTATTACCCAGCATGTGACTGGGATGAACCCCTTCATTCCCAGTGTTGTTCTGGGAAGGTCGCTTCCCCCATTATTCCCCAGCGTGTGACTGGGATGAACCCCTTCCTTCCCAGCGTGGAACTGGGAAGTTCGCATCCTCCTTATTCCCCAGCGTTAGAATGGGATGAACCCCTTCCTTCCCAGGAAGGAACTGGGAAGGTCGCATCCCCCGTTATTCCTCAGCATGTGTCTGGGATGAACCCCTTCCTTCCCAGAATGAAACTGGGAAGATCGCATCCCCCGTTTTTCCCCAGCATGTGACTGGGATGAGCCCCTTCCTTCCCAGCATGGAACTAGGTAGGTCGCATTCCTTCGTTATTCCCCAGCGTATGACTGGGATGAACCCCTTCCTTACCAGTGTGGTTCTGGGAAGCTCGCTTCCCCCATTATTCCCCAGCATGTGACTGGGATGAACCACTTCCTTCCCAGCATGGAACTGGGAAGTTCGCATCCTCCTTGTTCCCCAGCATGTGACTGGGATGAACCCCTTCCTTCCCAGGATGGAACAGGGAAGGTCGCATCCCCCGTTATTCCTCAGCGTGTGTCTGGGATGAACCCCTTCCTTCCCAGAATGAAACTGGGAAGATCGCATCCCCCGTTATTCCTCAGCATGTGACTGGGATGAGCCCCTTCCTTTCCAGCATGGAACTAGGTAGGTCGCATTCCTTCGTTATTCCCCAGCGTATGACTGGGATGAACCCCTTCCTTTCCAGTGTGGTTCTGGGAAGCTCGCTTCCCCCATTATTCCCCAGCATGTGACTGGGATGAACCTCTTCCTTCCCAGCATGGAACTAGGTAGGTCGCATCCCCCGTTATTCCCCAGCGTGTGACTGGGATGAACCCCTTCCTTCCCAGCGTGTGACTGTGAAGGTCGCATCCCTCGTTATTCCCCAGCGTGTGACTGGGATGAACCCTTTCCTTCCCAGCCTGGAACTGGGAAGGTCGCATCCCCCATTATTCCCCAGCGTATGACTGGGATGAACCCCTTCCTTCCCAGGATGGAACTGGGAAGATCGCATCCCCCTATTATTCCCTCGCGTGTGACTGGGTTTAATCCCTTCCTTCCCCAGCGTGGAACTGGGAAGGTCGCATCCCCCGTTATTCCCCAGCGAGTGTCTGGGATGAACCTCTTCCTTCCCAGCGTAGATCTGGTAAGGTCACATTCCCCGTTATTCCCCAGCATGTTTCTCGGATGAACACCTTCCTTCCCAGCGTGGAACTGAGAAGGACTCATCCCCGTTATTCCCCAGCGTGTGACTGGGATGATCCCCTTCCTTCCCAACATGGAACTGGAAAGGTCGTATCCCCCGTTATTCCCCAGCGTGTGACTGGGATGAACCCCTTCCTTCCCAGCATGTGACTGTGAAGGTCGCATCCCCCGTTATTCCCCAGCGTGTGACTGGGATGAACCCTTTCCTACCCAGCCTGGAACTGGGAAGGTCGCATCCCCCATTATTCCCCAGCGTATGACTGGGATGAACCCCTTCCTTCCCAGCCTGGAACTGGGAAGGTCGCATCCCCCGTTATTACCCAGCGTGTGACTGGGGTGAACCCATTCCTTCCCTGCGTGGTTCTGGGAATGTCGCATCCCCTGTTATTCCCCAGCGTGTGACTGGGATGAACCCCATCCTTCCCAGCGTGTGACTGTGAAGGTCGCATCCCCCGTTATTCTCCAGCGTGTGACTGGGATGAACCCGTTCCTTCCCTGCATGGAACTGGGAAGTTCGCATCCCCCATTATTCCCCAGCGTATGACTGGGATGAACCACTTCCTTCCCTGCGTTGACCTAGGAAGGTCGCATTCCCCGTTATTCCCCAGCGTGTGAGTGGGATGAACCCCTTCCTTTCCAGCATGCAACAGGCAAGGTCACATCTCCGCTATTCCCCAGCGAGTGACTGTGATGCCCAGCGGGGAACTGGGAATGTCGCATCCCCCGTTATTCCCCAGCGTGTGACTGGGATGAACGCCTTCCTTCCCAGCATGGAACTGGGAATTTCGCATCCTCCTTATTCCCCAGCGGGTGTCTGGAATGAACCCCTTCCTTCCCAGCATGGAACTGGGAAGGTCGCATCCCCCGTTATTCCCCAGCGTGTGACTGGGATGGACCCCTTCCTTCCCAGCATGGAACTAGGTAGGTCGCATCCCCCGTTATTCCCCAGCGTGTGACTGGGATGAACCCGTTCCTTCCCTGTGTGGTTCTCGGGAGGTCGTATCCACCATTATTCCCCAGCGTATGACTGGGATGAACCACTTCCTTCCCTGCGTTGACCTAGGAAGGTCGCATCCCGGGTTATTCCCCAGCGTGTGAGTGGGATGAACCCCTTCATTCTCAGCGTGGAACTGGGAACGTGGCATTCCCCGTTATTCCCCAGTGTGTGACTGGGATGAACCCCTTCCTTCCCATTGTGAAAATGGGAATGTCGCATCCCCTGTTATTCCCCAGCATGTGACTGGGATGAGCCCCTTCCTTCCCAGCATGGAACTAGGTAGGTCGCATTCCTTCGTTATTCCCCAGCGTATGACTGGGATGAACCCCTTCCTTCCCAGTGTGGTTCTGGGAAGCTCGCTTCCCCCATTATTCCCCAGCATGTGACTGGGATGAACCTCTTCCTTCCCAGCATGGAACTAGGTAGGTCGCATCACCCGTTATACCCCAGCGTGTGACTGGGATGAACCCATTCCTTCCATGCGTGGTTCTGGGGATGTCGCATCCCCTGTTATTCCCCAGCGTGTGACTGGGATGAACCCCTTCCTTCCCAGCGTGTGACTGTGAAGGTCGCATCCCCCGTTATTCCCCAGCGTGTGACTGGGATGAACCCTTTCCTACCCAGCCTGGAACTGGGAAGGTCGCATCCCCCATTATTCCCCAGCGTATGACTGGGATGAACCCCTTCCTTCCCAGGATGGAACTGGGAAGGTCGCATCCCCCATTATTCCCCAGCGTATGACTGGGATGAACCCCTTCCTTCCCAGCCTGTAACTGAGAAGGTCGCATCCCCCATTATTCCCCAGCGTGTGACTGGGATGAACCCTTTCCTACCCTGCCTGGAACCGGGAAGGTCGCATCCCCCGTTATTCCCCAGCGAGTGTCTGGGATGAACCTCTTCCTTCCCAGCGTAGATCTGGTAAGGTCACATTCCCTGTTATTCCCCAGCATGTGTCTCGGATGAACACCTTCCTTCCCAGCGTGGAACTGAGAAGGACTCATCCCCGTTATTCCCCAGCGTGTGACTGGGATGAAACCCTTCCATCCCAGTGTGGAACAGGGAAGGTCGCATCCCCCGTTATTCCACAGCGTGTGTCTGGGATGATCCCCTTCCTTCCCAACATGGAACTGGAAAGGTCGTATCCCCCGTTATTCCCCAGCGTGTGGCTGGGATGAACCCCTCCCTTCCCAGCGTGGAACTGGGAAGTTCGCATCCTCCTTATTCACCAGCGTGAGAATGGGATGAACCCCTTCCTTCCCAGCATGGAACTGGGAAGGTCACATCCCCCGTTATTCCCCAGCGTTTGACTGGGATGAACACCTTCCTTCCCAGGATGGAACTGGGAAGGTCGCATCCCCCGTTATTCCCCAGCATGTGACTGGGATGAACCCCTTCCTTCCCATTGTGAAAATGGCAATGTCGCATCCCCTGTTATTCCCCAGCGTGTGACTGGGATGAACCCCTTCCTTCCCAGCATGGAACTGGGAAGTCCGCATCCTACTTATTCCCCAGCGTGTGACTGGGATGAACCCCTTCCTTCCCAGCGTGAAACTGGGAAGTTCGCATCCTCCTTATTCCCCTGCGTTAGAATGGGATGAACCCCTTCCTTCCCAGGATGGAACTGGGAAGGTCGCATCCCCCGTTATTCCACAGCGTGTAACTGGGATGAACCCCTTCCTTTCCAGCATGGAACAGGGAAGGTCACATCCCCCGCTATTCCCCAGCGTGTGACTCTGATGCCCAGCGGGGAACTGGGAATGTCGCATCCCCCGTTGTTCCCCAGCGAGTGTCTGGGATGAATCCCTTTCTTCCCAGCATGGAACTGGGAAGGTCGCATCCCCCGTTATTCCCCAGCGTGTGACTGGGATGGACCCCTTCATTCCCAGCATGGAACTAGGTAGGTCGCATCCCCCGTTATTACCCAGCGTGTGACTGGGGTGAACCCATTCCTTCCCTGCGTGGTTCTGGGAATGTCGCATCCCCTGTTATTCCCCAGCGTGTGACTGGGATGAACCCCATCCTTCCCAGCGTGTGACTGTGAAGGTCGCATCCCGGGTTATTCCCCAGCGTGTGACTGGGATAAACCCCTTCCTTCCAAGCGTGGAACTGGGAAGTTCGCATCCCCCATTATTCCCCAGCGTGTAACTGGGATGAACCCATTCCTTCCCAGCGTGGAACTCGGAATTTCGCATCCTCCTTATTCCCCAGCGTGTGTCTGGGATGAACCCTTTCCTTCCCAGCATGGAACTGGGAAGGTCGCATCCCCCGTTATTCCCTAGCGTGTGACTGGGATGAACCCCTTCCTTCCCTGCATGGAACTGGGAAGGTCGCATTCCCCGTAATTCCCCAGCGTGTGACTGGGATGAACGCCTTCCTTCCCAGCATGGAACTGGGAATTTTGCATCCTCCTTGTTCCCCAGCGTGTGTCTGGGATGAACCCCTTACTTCCCAGCATGGAAATGGGAAGGTCGCATCCCCTGTTATTCCCCAGCGTGTGAATGGGATGAACCCCTTCCTTCCCAGTGTGGTTCTGGGAAGGTCGCTTACCCCATTATTCCCCAGCGTGTGACTGGGATGAACCCCTTCCTTCCCAGCATGGAACTGGGAAGTTCGCATCCTCCTTATTCCCCAGCGTGTGACTGGTATGAACCCCTTCCTTCCCACCGTGGAACTGGGAATGTCGCATCCCCCGTTATTCCCCAGCGTGTGACTGTGATAAACCCCTTCCTTCCCAGCATGGAACTGGGAAGTTCGCATCCTCCTTATTCCCCAGCGTGTGAATGGGTTGAACCCCTTCCTTCCCAGCATGGAACTGGGAAGGTCACATCCCCCGCTATTCCCCAGCGTGTGACTGGGATGAACCCCTTCCTTCCCAGCGTGGAACTGGGAATGTCGCATCCCCTGTTATTCCCCAGCGTGTGACTGGGATAAACCCCTTCCTTCCCAGCATGGAACTGTGAAGGTCGCTTCCCCGTTATTCCCCAGCGTGTATCTGGGATGAACCCCTTCCTTCCCAGGATAGAACTGGGAAGTTCGCATCGCCCATTATTACCCAGCATGTGACTGGGATGAACCCCTTCATTCCCAGTGTTGTTCTGGGAAGGTCGCTTCCCCCATTATTCCCCAGCGTGTGACTGGGATGAACCCCTTCCTTCCCAGCGTGGAACTGGGAAGTTCGCATCCTCCTTATTCCCCAGCGTTAGAATGGGATGAACCCCTTCCTTCCCAGGAAGGAACTGGGAAGGTCGCATCCCCCGTTATTCCTCAGCATGTGTCTGGGATGAACCCCTTCCTTCCCAGAATGAAACTGGGAAGATCGCATCCCCCGTTTTTCCCCAGCATGTGACTGGGATGAGCCCCTTCCTTCCCAGCATGGAACTAGGTAGGTCGCATTCCTTCGTTATTCCCCAGCGTATGACTGGGATGAACCCCTTCCTTACCAGTGTGGTTCTGGGAAGCTCGCTTCCCCCATTATTCCCCAGCATGTGACTGGGATGAACCACTTCCTTCCCAGCATGGAACTGGGAAGTTCGCATCCTCCTTGTTCCCCAGCATGTGACTGGGATGAACCCCTTCCTTCCCAGGATGGAACAGGGAAGGTCGCATCCCCCGTTATTCCTCAGCGTGTGTCTGGGATGAACCCCTTCCTTCCCAGAGTGAAACTGGGAAGATCGCATCCCCCGTTATTCCTCAGCATGTGACTGGGATGAGCCCCTTCCTTCCCAGCATGGAACTAGGTAGGTCGCATTCCTTCGTTATTCCCCAGCGTATGACTGGGATGAACCCCTTCCTTTCCAGTGTGGTTCTGGGAAGCTCGCTTCCCCCATTATTCCCCAGCATGTGACTGGGATGAACCTCTTCCTTCCCAGCATGGAACTAGGTAGGTCGCATCCCCCGTTATTCCCCAGCGTGTGACTGGGATGAACCCCTTCCTTACCAGCGTGTGACTGTGAAGGTCGCATCCCTCGTTATTCCCCAGCGTGTGACTGGGATGAACCCTTTCCTACCCTGCCTGGAACCGGGAAGGTCGCATCCCCCGTTATTCCCCAGCGAGTGTCTGGGATGAACCTCTTCCTTCCCAGCGTAGATCTGGTAAGGTCACATTCCCTGTTATTCCCCAGCATGTGTCTCGGATGAACACCTTCCTTCCCAGCGTGGAACTGAGAAGGACTCATCCCCGTTATTCCCCAGCGTGTGACTGGGATGAAACCCTTCCATCCCAGTGTGGAACAGGGAAGGTCGCATCCCCCGTTATTCCACAGCGTGTGTCTGGGATGATCCCCTTCCTTCCCAACATGGAACTGGAAAGGTCGTATCCCCCGTTATTCCCCAGCGTGTGGCTGGGATGAACCCCTCCCTTCCCAGCGTGGAACTGGGAAGTTCGCATCCTCCTTATTCACCAGCGTGAGAATGGGATGAACCCCTTCCTTCCCAGCATGGAACTGGGAAGGTCACATCCCCCGTTATTCCCCAGCGTTTGACTGGGATGAACACCTTCCTTCCCAGGATGGAACTGGGAAGGTCGCATCCCCCGTTATTCCCCAGCATGTGACTGGGATGAACCCCTTCCTTCCCATTGTGAAAATGGCAATGTCGCATCCCCTGTTATTCCCCAGCGTGTGACTGGGATGAACCCCTTCCTTCCCAGCATGGAACTGGGAAGTCCGCATCCTACTTATTCCCCAGCGTGTGACTGGGATGAACCCCTTCCTTCCCAGCGTGAAACTGGGAAGTTCGCATCCTCCTTATTCCCCTGCGTTAGAATGGGATGAACCCCTTCCTTCCCAGGATGGAACTGGGAAGGTCGCATCCCCCGTTATTCCACAGCGTGTAACTGGGATGAACCCCTTCCTTTCCAGCATGGAACAGGGAAGGTCACATCCCCCGCTATTCCCCAGCGTGTGACTCTGATGCCCAGCGGGGAACTGGGAATGTCGCATCCCCCGTTGTTCCCCAGCGAGTGTCTGGGATGAACCCCTTTCTTCCCAGCATGGAACTGGGAAGGTCGCATCCCCCGTTATTCCCCAGCGTGTGACTGGGATGGACCCCTTCATTCCCAGCATGGAACTAGGTAGGTCGCATCCCCCGTTATTACCCAGCGTGTGACTGGGGTGAACCCATTCCTTCCCTGCGTGGTTCTGGGAATGTCGCATCCCCTGTTATTCCCCAGCGTGTGACTGGGATGAACCCCATCCTTCCCAGCGTGTGACTGTGAAGGTCGCATCCCGGGTTATTCCCCAGCGTGTGACTGGGATAAACCCCTTCCTTCCAAGCGTGGAACTGGGAAGTTCGCATCCCCCATTATTCCCCAGCGTGTAACTGGGATGAACCCATTCCTTCCCAGCGTGGAACTCGGAATTTCGCATCCTCCTTATTCCCCAGCGTGTGTCTGGGATGAACCCTTTCCTTCCCAGCATGGAACTGGGAAGGTCGCATCCCCCGTTATTCCCTAGCGTGTGACTGGGATGAACCCCTTCCTTCCCTGCATGGAACTGGGAAGGTCGCATTCCCCGTAATTCCCCAGCGTGTGACTGGGATGAACGCCTTCCTTCCCAGCATGGAACTGGGAATTTTGCATCCTCCTTGTTCCCCAGCGTGTGTCTGGGATGAACCCCTTACTTCCCAGCATGGAAATGGGAAGGTCGCATCCCCTGTTATTCCCCAGCGTGTGAATGGGATGAACCCCTTCCTTCCCAGTGTGGTTCTGGGAAGGTCGCTTACCCCATTATTCCCCAGCGTGTGACTGGGATGAACCCCTTCCTTCCCAGCATGGAACTGGGAAGTTCGCATCCTCCTTATTCCCCAGCGTGTGACTGGTATGAACCCCTTCCTTCCCACCGTGGAACTGGGAATGTCGCATCCCCCGTTATTCCCCAGCGTGTGACTGTGATAAACCCCTTCCTTCCCAGCATGGAACTGGGAAGTTCGCATCCTCCTTATTCCCCAGCGTGTGACTGGGATGAACCCCTTCATTCCCAGTGTTGTTCTGGGAAGGTCACATCCCCCGCTATTCCCCAGCGTGTGACTGGGATGAACCCCTTCCTTCCCAGCGTGGAACTGGGAAGTTCGCATCCTCCTTATTCCCCAGCGTTAGAATGGGATGAACCCCTTCCTTCCCAGGAAGGAACTGGGAAGGTCGCATCCCCCGTTATTCCTCAGCATGTGTCTGGGATGAACCCCTTCCTTCCCAGAATGAAACTGGGAAGATCGCATCCCCCGTTTTTCCCCAGCATGTGACTGGGATGAGCCCCTTCCTTCCCAGCATGGAACTAGGTAGGTCGCATTCCTTCGTTATTCCCCAGCGTATGACTGGGATGAACCCCTTCCTTACCAGTGTGGTTCTGGGAAGCTCGCTTCCCCCATTATTCCCCAGCATGTGACTGGGATGAACCACTTCCTTCCCAGCATGGAACTGGGAAGTTCGCATCCTCCTTATTCCCCAGCATGTGACTGGGATGAACCCCTTCCTTCCCAGGATGGAACAGGGAAGGTCGCATCCCCCGTTATTCCTCAGCGTGTGTCTGGGATGAACCCCTTCCTTCCCAGAATGAAACTGGGAAGATCGCATCCCCCGTTATTCCTCAGCATGTGACTGGGATGAGCCCCTTCCTTTCCAGCATGGAACTAGGTAGGTCGCATTCCTTCGTTATTCCCCAGCGTATGACTGGGATGAACCCCTTCCTTTCCAGTGTGGTTCTGGGAAGCTCGCTTCCCCCATTATTCCCCAGCATGTGACTGGGATGAACCTCTTCCTTCCCAGCATGGAACTAGGTAGGTCGCATCCCCCGTTATTCCCCAGCGTGTGACTGGGATGAACCCCTTCCTTCCCAGCGTGTGACTGTGAAGGTCGCATCCCTCGTTATTCCCCAGCGTGTGACTGGGATGAACCCTTTCCTTCCCAGCCTGGAACTGGGAAGGTCGCATCCCCCATTATTCCCCAGCGTATGACTGGGATGAACCCCTTCCTTCCCAGGATGGAACTGGGAAGATCGCATCCCCCTATTATTCCCTCGCGTGTGACTGGGTTTAATCCCTTCCTTCCCAGCGTGGAACTGGGAAGGTCGCATCCCCCGTTATTCCCCAGCGAGTGTCTGGGATGAACCTCTTCCTTCCCAGCGTAGATCTGGTAAGGTCACATTCCCCGTTATTCCCCAGCATGTTTCTCGGATGAACACCTTCCTTCCCAGCGTGGAACTGAGAAGGACTCATCCCCGTTATTCCCCAGCGTGTGACTGGGATGATCCCCTTCCTTCCCAACATGGAACTGGAAAGGTCGTATCCCCCGTTATTCCCCAGCGTGTGGCTGGGATGAACCCCTTCCTTCCCAGCGTGGAACTGGGAAGTTCGCATCCTCCTTATTCCCCAGCGTGTGACTGGGATGAACCCCTTCCTTCCCAGCATGGAACTGGGAAGGTCACATCCCCCGTTATTCCCCAGCGTATGACTGGGATGAACCCCTTCCTTCCCAGGATGGAACTGGGAAGGTCGCATACCCCGTTATTCCCCAGCGTGTGACTGGGATGAACCCTTCCTTCCCATTGTGAAAATGGGAATGTCGCATCCCCTGTTATTCCCCAGCGTGTGACTGGGATGAACCCCTTCCTTCCCAGCATGGAACTGGGAAGTCCGCATCCTCCTTATTCCCCAGCGTGTGACTGGGATGAACCCCTTCCTTCCCAGCGTGGAACTGTGAAGTTCGCATCCTCCTTATTCCCCGGCGTTAGAATGGGATGAACCCCTTCCTTCCCAGGATGGAACTGGGAAGGTCGCATCCCCCGTTATTCCACAGCGTGTAACTGGGATGAACCCCTTCCTTTCCAGCATGGAACAGGGAAGGTCACATCCCCCGCTATTCCCCAGCGTGTGACTGTGATGCCCAGCGGCGAATTGGGAATGTCGCATCCCCGTTATTCCCCAGCGTGTGACTGGGATAAACCCCTTCCTACCTAGCATGGAACTGGGAATGTCGCATCCCCTGTTATTCCCCAGCGTGTGACTGGGATGAACCCCTTCCTTCCCAGCGTGTGACTGTGACGGTTGCATTCCCCGTTATTCCCCAGCGTGTGACTGGGATGAACCCCTTCCTTCCCAGCGTGTGACTGTGAAAGTCACATCCCCCGTTATTCCCCAGCGTGTGACTGGGATGAACCCGTTCCTTCCCTGCGTGGTTCTTGGAAGGTCGCATCCCCCATTATTCCCCAGCGTATGACTGGGATGAACCACTTCCTTCCCTGCGTTGATCTGGGAAGTTCGCATCCCCCGTTATTCCCCAGCGAGTGTCTGGGATGAACCTCTTCCTTTCCAGCGTAGATCTGGTAAGGTCACATCCCCCGTTATTCCCCAGCATGTGTCTCGGATGAACACCTTCCTTCCCAGCGTGGAACTGAGAAGGACTCATCCCCCGTTATTCCCCAGCGTGTGACTGGGATGAACCCCTTCCTTCCCAGCGTGGAACAGGGAAGGTCGCATCCCCCGTTATTCCACAGCGTGTGACTGGGATGAACCCCTTCCTTCCCAGGATGGAACTGGGAAGGTCGCATCCCCCATTATTCCCCAGCGTGTGTCTGGGATGATCCCCTTCCTTCCCAACATGGAACTGGAAAGGTCGTATCCCCCGTTATTCCCCAGCGTGTGGCTGGGATGAACCCCTTCCTTCCCAGCGTGGAACTGGGAAGTTCGCATCCTCCTTATTCCCCAGCGTGAGAATGGGATGAACCCCTTCCTTCCCAGCATGGAACTGGGAAGGTCACATCCCCCGTTATTCCCCAGCGTATGCCTGGGATGAACCCCTTCCTTCCCAGGATGGAACTGGGAAGGTCGCATCCCCCGTTATTCCCCAGCGTGTGACTGGGATGAACCCCTTCCTTCTCAGCATGGAACTAGGTAGATCGCATCTCCCGTTATTCCCCAGCGTGTGACTGGGATGAATCCCTTCCTTCCCAGCATGTGACTGTGAAGGTCGCATCCCCCGTTATTCCCCAGCGTATGACGGGGATGAACCCCTTCCTTCCCAGCATGGAACTGGGAAGGTCGCATTCCCCGTTATTCCCCAGCGTGTGACTGGGATGAACCCCTTCCTTCCCAGCATGGAACTGGGAATTTTGCATCCTCCTTATTCCCCAGCGTGTGTCTGGGATGAACCCCTTCCTTCCCAGCATGGAAATGGGAAGGTCGCATACCCTGTTATTCCCCAGCGTGTGAATGGGATGAACCCCTTCCTTCCCAGCATGGAACTGGGAAGTTCGCATCCTCCTTATTCCCCAGCGTGTGACTGGGATGAACCCCTTCCTTCCCAGCATGGAACTGGGAAGTTCGCATCCTCCTTATTCCCCAGCGTGTGACTGGGATGAACCCCTTCCTTCCCACCATGTAACTGGGAATGTCGCATCCCCCGTTATTCCCCAGCGTGTGACTGGGATAAACCCCTTCCTTCCCAGCATGGAACTGGGAAGTTTGCATCCTCCTTATTCCCCAGCGTGTGACTGGGATAAACCCCTTCCTTCCCAGCGTGGAACTGGGAAGTTCGCATCCTCCTTATTCCCCAGCGTGTGACTGGTATGAACCCCTACCTTCCCACCGTGGGACTGGGCATGTCACATCCCCCCGTTATTCCCCAGCGTGTAACTGGGATAACCCCTTCCTTCCCATTGTGAAAATGGGAATGTTGCATCCCCTGTTATTCCCCAGCGTGTGACTGGAATGAACCACTTGCTTCCCAGCATGGAACTGGGAAGTTCGCATCCTCCTTGTTCCCCAGCATGTGACTGGGATGAACCCCTTCCTTCCCAGGATGGAACAGGGAAGGTCGCATCCCCCGTTATTCCTCAGCGTGTGTCTGGGATGAACCCCTTCCTTCCCAGAATGAAACTGGGAAGATCGCATCCCCCGTTATTCCCCAGCATGTGACTGGGATGAGCCCCTTCCTTCCCAGCATGGAACTAGGTAGGTCGCATTCCTTCGTTATTCCCCAGCGTATGACTGGGATGAACCCCTTCCTTCCCAGTGTGGTTCTGGGAAGCTCGCTTCCCCCAATATTCCCCAGCATGTGACTGGGATGAACCTCTTCCTTCCCAGCATGGAACTAGGTAGGTCGCTTCCCCCGTTATTCCCCAGCGTGTGACTGGGATGAACCCCTTCCTTCCCAGCGTGTGACTGTGAATGTCGCATCCCCCGTTATTCCCCAGCGTGTGACTGGGATGAACCCTTTCCTTCCCAGCCTGGAACTGGGAAGGTCGCATCCCCCATTATTCACCAGCGTATGACTGGGATGAACCCCTTCCTTCCCAGGATGGAACTGGGAAGGTCGCATCCCCCTATTATTCCCTAGCGTGTGACTGGGTTTAATCCCTTCCTTCCCCAGCGTGGAACTGGGAAGGTCGCATCCCCCGTTATTCCCCAGCGAGTGTCTGGGATGAACCTCTTCCTTCCCAGGATGGAACTGGGAAGGTCGCATCCCCCGTTATTCCCCAGCGTGTGACTGGGATGAACCCCTTCCTTCCCAGGATGGAACTGGGAAGGTCGCATCCCCCTATTATTCCCTAGCGTGTGACTGGGTTTAATCCCTTCCTTCCCCAGCGTGGAACTGGGAAGGTCGCATCCCCCGTTATTCCCCAGAGAGTGACTGGGATGAACCCCTTCCTTCCCAGGATGGAACTGGGAAGGTCGCATCCCCCGTTATTCCCCAGCGTGTGACTGGGATGAACCCCTTCCTTCCCATTGTGAAAATGGGAATGTCGCATCCCCTGTTATTCCCCAGCGTGTGACTGGGATGAACCCCTTCCTTCCCAGCATGGAACTGGGAAGTCCGCATCCTCCTTATTCCCCAGCGTGTGACTGGGATGAACCCCTTCCTTCCCAGCGTGGAACTGGGAAGTTCGCATCCTCCTTATTCCCCGGCGTTAGAATTGGATGAACCCCTTCCTTCCCAGGATGGAACTGGGAAGGTCGCATCCCCCGTTATTCCACAGCGTGTAACTGGGATGAACCCCTTCCTTTCCAGCATGGAACAGGGAAGGTCACATCCCCCGCTATTCCCCAGCGTGTGACTGTGATGCCCAGCGGGGAATTGGGAATGTCGCATCCCCCGTTATTCCCCAGCGTGTGACTGGGATAAACCCCTTCCAACCTAGCATGGAACTGGGAATGTCGCATCCCCTGTTATTCCCCAGCGTGTGACTGGGATGAACCCCTTCCTTCCCAGCGTGTGACTGTGAAGGTTGCATCCCCCGTTATTCCCCAGCGTGTGACTGGGATGAACCCCTTCCTTCCCAGCGTGTGACTGTGAAAGTCACATCCCCCGTTATTCCCCAGCGTGTGACTGGGATGAACCCGTTCCTTCCCTGCGTGGTTCTTGGAAGGTCGCATCCCCCATTATTCCCCAGCGTATGACTGGGATGAACCACTTCCTTCCCTGCGTTGACCTGGGAAGTTCGCATCCCCCGTTATTCCCCAGCGAGTGTCTGGGATGAACCTCTTCCTTCCCAGCGTAGATCTGGTAAGGTCACATCCCCCGTTATTCCCCAGCATGTGTCTCGGATGAACACCTTCCTTCCCAGCGTGGAACTGAGAAGGACTCATCCCCCGTTATTCCCCAGCGTGTGACTGGGATGAACCCCTTCCTTCCCAGCCTGGAACAGGGAAGGTCGCATCCCCCGTTATTCCACAGCGTGTGACTGGGATGAACCCCTTCCTTCCCAGGATGGAACTGGGAAGTCGCATCCCCCATTATTCCCCAGCGTGTGTCTGGGACGATCCCCTTCCTTCCCAACATGGAACTGGAAAGGTCGTATCCCCCGTTATTCCCCAGCGTGTGGCTGGGATGAACCCCTTCCTTCCCAGCGTGGAACTGGGAAGTTCGCATCCTCCTTATTCCCCAGCGTGAGAATGGGATGAACCCCTTCCTTCCCAGCATGGAACTGGGAAGGTCACATCCCCCGTTATTCCCCAGCGTATGACTGGGATGAACCCTTTCCTTCCCAGGATGGAACTGGGAAGGTCGCATCCCCCGTTATTCCCCAGCGTGTGACTGGGATGAACCACTTCCTTCCCAGCATGGAACTGGGAAGTTCGCATCCTCCTTATTCCCCAGCGTGTGACTGGGAAGAACCCCTTCCTTCCCAGCATGGAAATGGGAAGGTCGCATCCCCCATTATTCCCCAGCGTATGACTGGGATGAACCCCTTCCTTCCCAGCATGGAACTGGGAAGGTCGCATCCCCGTTATTCCCCAGCGTGTGACTGGTATGAACCCCTTCCTTCTCAGCGTGGAACTGGGTATGTCACATCCCCCGTTATTTCCCAGCGTGTGACTGGGATAAACCACTTCCTTCCCAGCATGGAACTGGGAAGTTCGCATCCTCCTTATTCCCCAGCGTGTGACTGGGATAAACCCCTTCTTTTCCAGCGTGGAACTGGGAAGTTCGCATCCCCCGTTATTCCACAGCGTGTAACTGGAATGAACCCCTTCCTTCCCAGCATGGAAATGGGAAGTTCGCATCCTCCTTATTTCCCAGCGTGTGAATGGGATGAACCCCTTCCTTCCCAGCATGGAACTGGGAAGGACACATCCCCCGCTATTCCCTAGCGTATGACTGGGATTAACCCCTTCCTTCCCAGCATGGAACTGGGAAGTTCGCATCCTCGTTATTCCCCAGCATGTGACTGGTATGAACCCCTTCCTTCCCAGCATGGAACTGGGAAGTTTGCATCCTCCTTATTCCCCAGCGTGTGACTGGGATAAACCCCTTCCTTTCCAGACTGGAACTGGGAAGTTTGCATTCTCCTTATTCCCCAGCGTGTGACTGGGATAAACCCCTTCCTTTCCAGCGTGGAACTGGGAAGGTCGCATTCCCCGTTATTCCCCAACGTGTAACTGGGATGAACCCATTCCTTCCCAGCATGGAACTGGGAATTTCGCATCCTCCTTATTCCCCAGCGTGTGTCTGGGATGAACCCCTTCCTTCCCAGCATGGAACTGGGAAGGTCGCATCCCCCGTTAATCCCAAGCGTGTGACTGGGATGAACCCCTTCCTTCCCAGCATGGAACTGAGAAGGTCGCATCCCCCGTTATTCCCCAGCGTGTGACTGGGATGAACGCCTTCCTTCCCAGCATGGAACTGGGAAGTTCGCATCCTCCGTTATTCCCCAGCGTGTGTCTGGATGAACCCCTTCCTTCCCAGCATGGAAATGGGAAGGTCGCATCCCCTGTTATTCCCCAGCGTGTGAATGGGATGAACCCCTTCCTTCCCAGTGTGGTTCTGGGAAGGTCGCTTCCCCCATTATTCCCCAGCGTGTGACTGGATGAACCCCTTCCTTCCCAGCGTGGAACTGGGAATGTCGCATCCCCCGTTATTCCCCAGCGTGTGACTGGATGAACCCCTTCCTTCCCAGCATGGAACTGGGAAGGTCGCATCCTCCTTATTCCCCAGCATTTGACTGGTATGAACCCCTTCCTTCCCAGCATGGAACTGGGAAGGTCGCATCCCCGTTATTCCCCAGCGTGTGAATGGGATGAACCCCTTCCTTCCCAGCATGGAACTGGGAAGGTCACATCCCCCATTATTCCCCAGCGTGTGACTGGGATGAACCCCTTCCTTCCCAGCATGGAAATGGGAAGTTCGCATCCTCCTTATTTCCCAGCGTGTGACTGGGATGAACCCTTCCTTCCCAGCGTGGAACTGGGAAGTTCGCATCCCCCGTTATTCCCCAGCGTGTAACTGGGATGAACCCCTTCCTTCCCAGCATGGAAATGGGACGTTCGCATCCTCCTTATTTCCCAGCGTGTGAATGTGATGAACCCCTTCCTTCCCAGCATGGAACTGGGAAGGACACATCCCCCGCTATTCCCTAGCGTATGACTGGGATTAACCCCTTCCTTCCCAGCATGGAACTGGGAAGTTCGCATCCTCGTTATTCCCCAGCATGTGACTGGTATGAACCCCTTCCTTCCCAGCATGGAACTGGGAAGTTTGCATCCTCCTTATTCCCCAGCGTGTGACTGGGATAAACCCCTTCCTTTCCAGACTGGAACTGGGAAGTTTGCATCCTCCTTATTCCCCAGCGTGTGACTGGGATAAACCCCTTCCTTTCCAGCGTGGAACTGGGAAGGTCGCATCCCCCGTTATTCCCCAGCGTGTAACTGGGATGAACCCATTCCTTCCCAGCATGGAACTGGGAATTTCGCATCCTCCTTATTCCCCAGCGTGTGTCTGGGATGAACCCCTTCCTTCCCAGCATGGAACTGGGAAGGTCGCATCCCCCGTTATTCCCCAGCGTGTGACTGGGATGAACCCCTTCCTTCCCAGCATGGAACTGGGAAGGTCGCATCCCCCGTTATTCCCCAGCGAGTGACTGGGATGAACGCCTTCCTTCCCAGCATGGAACTGGGAATTTTGCATCCTCCTTATTCCCCTGCGTGTGACTGGGATGAACCCCTTCCTTCCCAGCATGGAAATGGGAAGGTCGCATCCCCTGTTATTCCCCAGCGTGTGAATGGGATGAACCCCTTCCTTCCCAGCGTGGTTCTGGGAAGGTCGCATCCCCCTTATTCCCCAGCGTGTGACTGGATGAACCCCTTCCTTCCCAGCATGGAAATGGGAAGGTCGCATCCCCTGTTATTCCCCAGCGTGTGAATGGGATGAACCCCTTCCTTCCCAGTGTGGTTCTGGGAAGGTCGCTTCCCCCATTATTCCCCAGCATGTGACTGGTATGAACCCCTTCCTTCCCAGCGTGGAACTGGGAATGTCGCATCCCCCGTTATTCCCCAGCGTGTGACTGTGATAAACCCCTTCCTTCCCAGCATGGAACTGGGAAGGTCGCATCCTCCTTATTCTCCAGCATTTGACTGGTATGAACCCCTTCCTTCCCAGCATGGAACTGGGAAGTTCGCATCCTCCTTATTCCCCAGCGTGTGAATGGGATGAACCCCTTCCTTCCCAGCATGGAACTGGGAAGGTCACATCCCCCGCTATTCCCCAGCGTGTGACTGGGATGAACCCCTTACTACCCAGCATGGACATGGGAAGTTCGCATCCTCCTTATTCCCCAGCGTGTGACTGGTATGAACCCCTTCCTTCCCAGCGTGGAACTGGGAATGTCGCATCCCCGTTATTCCCCAGCGTGTGACTGGGATAAACCCCTTCCTTCCCAGCATGGAACTGTGAAGGTCGCATCCCCCGTTATTCCCCAGCGTGTATCTGGGATGAACCACTTCCTTCCCAGGATGGAACTGGGAAGTTCGCATCCCCCGTTATTCCCCAGCATCTGACTGGGATGAACCCCTTCATTCCCAGTGTTGTTCTGGGAAGGTCGCTTCCCCCATTATCCCCCAGCGTGTGACTGGGATGAACCCCTTCCTTCCCAGCATGGAACTGGGAAGTTCACATCCTCCTTATTCCCCAGCGTGTGACTGGTATGAACCTCTTCCTTCTCAGCGTGGAACTGGGAATGTCACATCCCCCGTTATTTCCCAGCGTGTGACTGGGATAAACCACTTCCTTCACAGCATGGAACTGGGAAGTTGGCATCCTCCTTATTCCCCAGCGTGTGACTGGGATAAACCCCTTCCTTTCCAGCGTGGAACTGGGAAGTTCGCATCCCCCGTTATTCCACAGCGTGTAACTGGGATGAACCCCTTCCTTCCCAGCATGGAAATGGGAAGTTCGCATCCTCCTTATTTCCCAGCGTGTGACTGGGATAAACCCCTTCCTTTCCAGCGTGGAACTGGGAAGTTCGCATCCCCCGTTATTCCCCAGCGTGTAACTGGGATGAACCCCTTCCTTCCCAGCATGGAAATGGGACGTTCGCATCCTCCTTATTTCCCAGCGTGTGAATGGGATGAACCCCTTCCTTCCCAGCATGGAACTGGGAAGGACACATCCCCCGCTATTCCCTAGCGTATGACTGGGATTAACCCCTTCCTTCCCAGCATGGAACTGGGAAGTTCGCATCCTCGTTATTCCCCAGCATGTGACTGGTATGAACCCCTTCCTTCCCAGCATGGAACTGGGAAGTTTGCATCCTCCTTATTCCCCAGCGTGTGACTGGGATAAACCCCTTCCTTTCCAGACTGGAACTGGGAAGTTTGCATCCTCCTTATTCCCCAGCGTGTGACTGGGATGAACCCCTTCCTTCCAGCGTGGAACTGGGAAGGTCGCATCCCCCGTTATTCCCCAGCGTGTAACTGGGATGAACCCATTCCTTCCCAGCATGGAACTGGGAATTTCGCATCCTCCTTATTCCCCAGCGTGTGTCTGGATGAACCCCTTCCTTCCCAGCATGGAACTGGGAAGGTCGCATCCCCCGTTATTCCCCAGCGTGTGACTGGGATGAACCCCTTCCTTCCCATTGTCAAAATGGGAATGTCGCATCCCCTGTTATTCCCCAGCGTGTGACTGGGATGAACCCCTTCCTTCCCAGCGTGGAACTGGGAAGTTCGCATCCCCCATTATTCCCCAGCGTGTGACTGGGATGAACCACTTCCTTCCCAGCATGGAACTGGGAAGTTCGCATCCTCCTTGTTCCCCAGCATGTGACTGGGATGAACCCCTTCCTTCCCAGGATGGAACAGGGAAGGTCGCATCCCCCGTTATTCCTCAGCGTGTGTCTGGGATGAACCCCTTCCTTCCCAGAATGGAACTGGGAAGATTGCATCCCCCGTTATTCCCCAGCATGTGACTGGGATGAGCCCCTTCCTTCCCAGCATGGAACTAGGTAGGTCGCATTCCTTCGTTATTCCCCAGCATATGACTGGGATGAACCCCTTCCTTCCCAGTGTGGTTCTGGGAAGCTCGCTTCCCCCATTATTCCCCAGCATGTGACTGGGATGAACCTCTTCCTTCCCAGCATGGAACTAGGAAGGTCGCATCCCCGTTATTCCCCAGCGTGTGACTGGGATGAACCCATTCCTTCCCTGCGTGGTTCTGGGAATGTCGCATCCCCTGTTATTCCCCAGCGTATGACTGGGATGAACCCCTTCCTTCCCAGCATGGAACTGGGAAGTTCACATCCTCCTTATTCCCCAGCGTGTGACTGGTATGAACCTCTTCCTTCTCAGCGTGGAACTGGGAATGTCACATCCCCCGTTATTTCCCAGCGTGTGACTGGGATAAACCACTTCCTTCCCAGCATGGAACTGGGAAGTTGGCATCCTCCTTATTCCCCAGCGTGTGACTGGGATAAACCCCTTCCTTTCCAGCGTGGAACTGGGAAGTTCGCATCCCCCGATATTCCACAGCGTGTAACTGGGATGAACCCCTTCCTTCCCAGCATGGAAATGGGAAGTTCGCATCCTCCTTATTTCCCAGCGTGTGACTGGGATAAACCCCTTCCTTCCAGCGTGGAACTGGGAAGTTCGCATCCCCCGTTATTCCCCAGCGTGTAACTGGGATGAACCCCTTCCTTCCCAGCATGGAAATGGGACGTTCGCATCCGCCTTATTTCCCAGCGTGTGAATGGGATGAACCCCTTCCTTCCCAGCATGGAACTGGGAAGGACACATCCCCCGCTATTCCCTAGCGTATGACTGGGATTAACCCCTTCCTTCCCAGCATGGAACTGGGAAGTTCGCATCCTCGTTATTCCCCAGCATGTGACTGGTATGAACCCCTTCCTTCCCAGCATGGAACTGGGAAGTTTGCATCCTCCTTATTCCCCAGCGTGTGACTGGGATAAACCCCTTCCTTTCCAGACTGGAACTGGGAAGTTTGCATCCTCCTTATTCCCCAGCGTGTGACTGGGATAAACCCCTTCCTTTCCAGCGTGGAACTGGGAAGGTCGCATCCCCCGTTATTCCCCAGCGTGTAACTGGGATGAACCCATTCCTTCCCAGCATGGAACTGGGAATTTCGCATCCTCCTTATTCCCCAGCGTGTGTCTGGGATGAACCCCTTCCTTCCCAGCATGGAACTGGGAAGGTCGCATCCCCCGTTATTCCCCAGCGTGTGACTGGGATGAACCCCTTCCTTCCCAGCATGGAACTGGGAAGGTCGCATCCCCCGTTATTCCCCAGCGTGTGAATGGGATGAACGCCTTCCTTCCCAGCATGGAACTGGGAATTTTGCATCCTCCTTATTCCCCAGCGTGTGTCTGGGATGAACCCCTTCCTTCCCAGCATGGAAATGGGAAGGTCGCATCCCCTGTTATTCCCCAGCGTGTGAATGGGATGAACCCCTTCCTTCCCAGTGTGGTTCTGGGAAGGTCGCTTCCCCCATTATTCCCCAGCATGTGACTGGTATGAACCCCTTCCTTCCCAGCGTGGAACTGGGAATGTCGCATCCCCCGTTATTCCCAGCGTGTGACTGTGATGAACCCCTTCCTTCCCAGCATGGAACTGGGAAGGTCGCATCCTCCTTATTCTCCAGCATTTGACTGGTATGAACCCCTTCCTTCCCAGCATGGAACTGGGAAGTTCGCATCCTCCTTATTCCCCAGCGTGTGAATGGGATGAACCCCTTCCTTCCCAGCATGGAACTGGGAAGGTCACATCCCCCGCTATTCCCCAGCGTGTGACTGGGATGAACCCCTTACTACCCAGCATGGACATGGGAAGTTCGCATCCTCCTTATTCCCCAGCGTGTGACTGGTATGAACCCCTTCCTTCCCAGCGTGGAACTGGGAATGTCGCATCCCCCGTTATTCCCCAGCGTGTGACTGGGATAAACCCCTTCCTTCCCAGCATGGAACTGTGAAGGTCGCATCCCCCGTTATTCCCCAGCGTGTATCTGGGATGAACCACTTCCTTCCCAGGATGGAACTGGGAAGTTCGCATCCCCCGTTATTCCCCAGCATCTGACTGGGATGAACCCCTTCATTCCCAGTGTTGTTCTGGGAAGGTCGCTTCCCCCATTATCCCCAGCGTGTGACTGGGATGAACCCCTTCCTTCCCAGCATGGAACTGGGAAGTTCACATCCTCCTTATTCCCCAGCGTGTGACTGGTATGAACCTCTTCCTTCTCAGCGTGGAACTGGGAATGTCACATCCCCCGTTATTTCCAAGCGTGTGACTGGGATAAACCACTTCCTTCCCAGCATGGAACTGGGAAGTTGGCATCCTCCTTATACCCCAGCGTGTGACTGGGATAAACCCCTTCCTTCCAGCGTGGAACTGGGAAGTTCGCATCCCCCGTTATTCCACAGCGTGTAACTGGGATGAACCCCTTCCTTCCCAGCATGGAAATGGGAAGTTCGCATCCTCCTTATTTCCCAGCGTGTGACTGGGATAAACCCCTTCCTTCCAGCGTGGAACTGGGAAGTTCGCATCCCCCGTTATTCCCCAGCGTGTAACTGGGATGAACCCCTTCCTTCCCAGCATGGAAATGGGACGTTCGCATCCTCCTTATTTCCCAGCGTGTGAATGGGATGAACCCCTTCCTTCCCAGCATGGAACTGGGAAGGACACATCCCCCGCTATTCCCTAGCGTATGACTGGGATTAACCCCTTCCTTCCCAGCATGGAACTGGGAAGTTCGCATCCTCGTTATTCCCCAGCATGTGACTGGTATGAACCCCTTCCTTCCCAGCATGGAACTGGGAAGTTTGCATCCTCCTTATTCCCCAGCGTGTGACTGGGATAAACCCCTTCCTTTCCAGACTGGAACTGGGAAGTTTGCATCCTCCTTATTCCCCAGCGTGTGACTGGGATAAACCCCTTCCTTTCCAGCGTGGAACTGGGAAGGTCGCATCCCCCGTTATTCCCCAGCGTGTAACTGGGATGAACCCATTCCTTCCCAGCATGGAACTGGGAATTTCGCATCCTCCTTATTCCCCAGCGTGTGTCTGGGATGAACCCCTTCCTTCCCAGCATGGAACTGGGAAGGTCGCATCCCCCGTTATTCCCCAGCGTGTGACTGGATGAACCCCTTCCTTCCCAGCATGGAACTGGGAAGGTCGCATCCCCCGTTATTCCCCAGCGTGTGACTGGGATGAACGCCTTCCTTCCCAGCATGGAACTGGGAATTTTGCATCCTCCTTATTCCCCAGCGTGTGTCTGGGATGAACCCCTTCCTTCCCAGCATGGAAATGGGAAGGTCGCATCCCCTGTTATTCCCCAGCGTGTGAATGGGATGAACCCCTTCCTTCCCAGTGTGGTTCTGGGAAGGTCGCTTCCCCCATTATTCCCCAGCGTGTGACTGGTATGAACCCCTTCCTTCCCAGCGTGGAACTGGGAATGTCGCATCCCCCGTTATTCCCCAGCGTGTGACTGTGATAAACCCCTTCCTTCCCAGCATGGAACTGGGAAGGTCGCATCCTCCTTATTGTCCAGCATTTGACTGGTATGAACCCCTTCCTTCCCAGCATGGAACTGGGAAGTTCGCATCCTCCTTATTCCCCAGCGTGTGAATGGGATGAACCCCTTCCTTCCCAGCATGGAACTGGGAAGGTCACATCCCCCGCTATTCCCCAGCGTGTGACTGGGATGAACCCCTTCCTTCCCAGCGTGGAACTGGGAATGTCGCATCCCCGTTATTCCCCAGCGTGTGACTGGGATAAACCCCTTCCTTCCCAGCATGGAACTGTGAAGGTCGCATCCCCCGTTATTCCCCAGCGTGTATCTGGGATGAACCCCTTCCTTCCCAGGATGGAACTGGGAAGTTCGCATCCCCCGTTATTCCCCAGCATGTGACTGGGATGTACCCCTTTATTCCCAGTGTTGTTCTGGGAAGGTCGCTTCCCCCATTATTCCCCAGCGTGTGACTGGGATGAACCCCTTCCTTCCCAGCGTGGAACTGGGCATGTCGCATCCTCCGTTATTCCCCAGCGTGTGACTGGGATGAACCCCTTCCTTCCCAGCGTGGAACTGGGCATGTCGCATCCTCCGTTATTCCCCAGCGTGTAACTGGGATAAACCCCTTCCTTCCCAGCGTGGAACTGGGATGTTCGCATCCCCCGTTATTCCCCAGCTTGTGACTGGGATGAACCGCTTCCTTCCCATTGTCAAAATGGGAATGTCGCATCCCCTGTTATTCCCCAGCGTGTGACTGGGATGAACCCCTTCCTTCCCAGCGTGGAACTGGGATTGTCGCATCCCCCATTATTCCCCAGCGTGTGACTGGGATGAACCACTTCCTTCCCAGCATGGAACTGGGAAGGTCGCATCCCCGTTATTCCCCAGCATGTGACTGGGATGAACCCCTTCCTTCCCAGGATGGAACAGGGAAGGTCGCATCCTCCTTATTCTCCAGCATTTGACTGGTATGAACCCCTTCCTTCCCAGCATGGAACTGGGAAGTCGCATCCTCCTTATTCCCCAGCGTGTGAATGGGATGAACCCCTTCCTTCCCAGCATGGAACTGGGAAGGTCACATCCCCCGCTATTCCCCAGCGTGTGACTGGGATGAACCCCTTACTACCCAGCATGGACATGGGAAGTTCGCATCCTCCTTATTCCCCAGCGTGTGACTGGTATGAACCCCTTCCTTCCCAGCGTGGAACTGGGAATGTCGCATCCCCCGTTATTCCCCAGCGTGTGACTGGGATAAACCCCTTCCTTCCCAGCATGGAACTGTGAAGGTCGCATCCCCCGTTATTCCCCAGCGTGTATCTGGGATGAACCACTTCCTTCCCAGGATGGAACTGGGAAGTTCGCATCCCCCGTTATTCCCCAGCATGTGACTGGGATGAACCCCTTCATTCCCAGTGTTGTTCTGGGAAGGTCTCTTCCCCCATTATTCCCCAGCGTGTGACTGGGATGAAACCCTTCCTTCCCAGCGTGGAACTGGGAAGTTCGCATCCTCCTTATTCCCCAGCGTGTGACTGGTATGAACCCCTACCTTCCCAGCGTGGAACTGGGAAGGTCGCATCCCCGTTATTCCCCAGCGTGTAACTGGGATAAACCCCTTCCTTCCCAGCATGGCACTGGGATGTTCGCATCCCCCGTTATTCCCCAGCTTGTGACTGGGATGAACCCCTTCCTTCCCATTGTCAAAATGGGAATGTCGCATCCCCTGTTATTCCCCAGCGTGTGACTGGGATGAACCCCTTCCTTCCCAACGTGGAACTGGGATTGTCGCATCCCCCATTATTCCCCAGCGTGTGACTGGGATGAACCACTTCCTTCCCAGCATGGAACTGGGAAGTTCGCATCCTCCTTGTTCCCCAGCATGTGACTGGGATGAACCCCTTCCTTCCCAGGATGGAACAGGGAAGGTCGCATCCCCCGTTATTCCTCAGCGTGTGTCTGGGATGAACCCCTTCCTTCCCAGAATGGAACTGGGAAGATTGCATCCCCCGTTATTCCCCAGCATGTGACTGGGATGAGCCCCTTCCTTCCCAGCATGGAACTAGGTAGGTCGCATTCCTTCGTTATTCCCCAGCGTATGACTGGGATGAACCCCTTCCTTCCCAGTGTGGTTCTGGGAAGTTCGCTTCCCCCATTATTCCCCAGCATGTGACTGGGATGAACCTCTTCCTTCTCAGCATGGAACTAGGTAGGTCGCATCCCCCGTTATTCCCCAGCGTGTGACTGGGATGAACCCATTCCTTCCCTGCGTGGTTCTGGGAATGTCGCATCCCCTGTTATTCCCCAGCGTGTGACTGGGATGAACCCCTTCCTTCCCAGCGTGTGACTGTGAAGGTCGCATCCCCCGTTATTCCCCAGCGTGTGACTGGGATGAACCCTTTCCTTCCCAGCGTGGAACTGGGAAGGTCGCATCCCCCATTATTCACCAGCGTATGACTGGGATGAACCCCTTCCTTCCAGCGTGGAACTGGGAAGGTCGCATCCCCCTATTATTCCCTAGCGTGTGACTGGGTTTAATCCCTTCCTTCCCAGCGTGGAACTGGGAAAGTCGCATCCCCCGTTATTCCCCAGCGAGTGTCTGGGATGAACCTCTTCCTTCCCAGGGTAGATCTGGTAAGGTCACATTCCCCATTATTCCCCAGCATGTGTCTCGGAAGAACACCTTCCTTCCCAGCGTGGAACTGAGAAGGACTCATCCCTGTTATTCCCCAGCGTGTGACTGGGATGAACCCCTTCCTTCCCAGTGTGGAACAGGGAAGGTCGCATCCCCCGTTATTCCACAGCATGTGACTGGGATGAACCCCTTCCTTCCCAGGATGGAACTGGGAAGGTCGCATCCCCCGTTGTTCCCCAGCGTGTGTCTGGGATGAGCCCCTTCCTTCCCAACATGGAACTGGAAAGGTCGTATCCCCCGTTATTCCCCAGCGTGTGACTGGGATGAACCCCTTCCTTCCCAGGATGGAACTGGGAAGTTCGCATCCTCCTTATTCCCCAGCGTGAGAATGGGATGAACCCCTTCCTTCCCAGCATGGAACTGGGAAGGTCACATCCCCCGTTATTCCCCAGCGTTTGACTGGGATGAACCCCTTCCTTCCCATTGTGAAAATGGGAATGTCGCATCCCCTGTTATTCCCCAGCGTGTGACTGGGATGAACCCCTTCCTTCCCAGCATGGAACTCGTAAGTCCGAATCCTCCTTATTCCCCAGCGTGTGACTGGGATGAACCCCTTCCTTCCCAGCGTGGAACTGGGAAGTTCGCATCCTCCTTATTCTCCAGCGTTAGAATGGGATGAACCCCTTCCTTCCCAGGATGGAACTGGGAAGGTCGCATCCCCTGTTATTCCACAGCGTGTAACTGGGATGAACCCCTTCCTTTCCAGCATGGAACAGGGAAGGTCACATCCCCCGCTATTCCCCAGCGTGTGACTGTGATGCCCAGCGGGGAACTGGGAATGTCGCATCCCCCGTTATTCCCCAAGCGTGTGACTGGGATAAACCCCTTCCTTCCCAGCATGGAACTGGGAATTTCGCATCCTCCTTATTCCCCAGCGTGTGACTGGGATGGACCCCTTCCTTCCCAGCATGTAACTAGGTAGGTCGCATTCCCCGTTATTCCCCAGCGTGTGACTGGGATGAACCCCTTCCTTCCCAGCGTGGAACTGGGAAGTTCGCATCCTCCTTATTTCCCAGCGTGTCACTGGTATGAACTCCTACCTTCCCAGCGTGGAACTGGGCATGTCGCATCCCCCGTTATTCCCCAGCGTGTAACTGGGATAAACCCCTTCCTTCCCAGCATGGCACTGGGATGTTCGCATCCCCCGTTATTCCCCAGCTTGTGACTGGGATGAACCCCTTCCTTCCCATTGTCAAAATGGGAATGTCGCATCCCCTGTTATTCCCCAGCGTGTGACTGGGATGAACCCCTTCCTTCCCAGCGTGGAACTGGGATTGTCGCATCCCCCATTATTCCCCAGCGTGTGACTGGGATGAACCACTTCCTTCCCAGCATGGAACTGGGAAGTTCGCATCCTCCTTGTTCCCCAGCATGTGACTGGGATGAACCCCTTCCTTCCCAGGATGGAACAGGGAAGGTCGCATCCCCCGTTATTCCTCAGCGTGTGTCTGGGATGAACCCCTTCCTTCCCAGAATGGAACTGGGAAGATTGCATCCCCCGTTATTCCCCAGCATGTGACTGGGATGAGCCCCTTCCTTCCCAGCATGGAACTAGGTAGGTCGCATTCCTTCGTTATTCCCCAGCGTATGACTGGGATGAACACCTTCCTTCCCAGTGTGGTTCTGGGAAGCTCGCTTCCCCCATTATTCCCCAGCATGTGACTGGGATGAACCTCTTCCTTCCCAGCATGGAACTAGGTAGGTCGCATCCCCCGTTATTCCCCAGCGTGTGACTGGGATGAACCCATTCCTTCCCTGCGTGGTTCTGGGAATGTCGCATCCCCTGTTATTCCCCAGCGTGTGACTGGGATGAACCCCTTCCTTCCCAGCGTGTGACTGTGAAGGTCGCATCCCCCGTTATTCCCCAGCGTGTGACTGGGATGAACCCTTTCCTTCCCAGCGTGGAACTGGGAAGGTCGCATCCCCCATTATTCACCAGCGTATGACTGGGATGAACCCCTTCCTTCCCAGGATGGAACTGGGAAGGTCGCATCCCCCTATTATTCCCTAGCGTGTGACTGGGTTTAATCCCTTCCTTCCCAGCGTGGAACTGGGAAGGTCGCATCCCCCGTTATTCCCCAGCGAGTGTCTGGGATGAACCTCTTCCTTCCCAGGGTAGATCTGGTAAGGTCACATTCCCCATTATTCCCCAGCATGTGTCTCGGATGAACACCTTCCTTCCCAGCGTGGAACTGAGAAGGACTCATCCCCGTTATTCCCCAGCGTGTGACTGGGATGAACCCCTTCCTTCCCAGTGTGGAACAGGGAAGGTCGCATCCCCCGTTATTCCACAGCATGTGACTGGGATGAACCCCTTCCTTCCCAGGATGGAACTGGGAATGTCGCATCCCCCGTTGTTCCCCAGCGTGTGTCTGGGATGAGCCCCTTCCTTCCCAACATGGAACTGGAAAGGTCGTATCCCCCGTTATTCCCCAGCGTGTGACTGGGATGAACCCCTTCCTTCCCAGGATGGAACTGGGAAGGTTGCATCCCCCGTTATTCCCCAGCGTGTGACTGGGATGAACCCCTTCCTTCCCATTGTGAAAATGGGAATGTCGCATCCCCTGTTATTCCCCAGCGTGTGACTGGGATGAACCCCTTCCTTCCCAGCATGGAACTGGGAAGTCCGCATCCTCCTTATTCCCCAGCGTGTGACTGGGATGAACCCCTTCCTTCCCAGCGTGGAACTGGGAAGTTCGCATCCTCCTTATTCTCCAGCGTTAGAATGGGATGAACCCCTTCCTTCCCAGGATGGAACTGGGAAGGTCGCATCCCCTGTTATTCCACAGCGTGTAACTGGGATGAACCCCTTCCTTTCCAGCATGGAACAGGGAAGGTCACATCCCCCGCTATTCCCCAGCGTGTGACTGTGATGCCCAGCGGGGAACTGGGAATGTCGCATCCCCCGTTATTCCCAAGCGTGTGACTGGGATAAACCCCTTCCTTCCCAGCATGGAACTGGGAATTTCGCATCCTCCTTATTCCCCAGCGAGTGTCTGGGATGAACCCTTTCCTTCCCAGCATGGAACTGGGAATGTCGCATCCCTCGTTATTCCCCAGCGTGTGACTGGGATGGACCCCTTCCTTCCCAGCATGTAACTAGGAAGGTCGCATCCCCGTTATTCCCCAGCGTGTGACTGGGATGGACCCCTTCCTTCCCAGCATGTAACTAGGTAGGTCGCATTCCCCGTTATTCCCCAGCGTAAGACTGGGATGGACCCCTTCCTTCCCAGCATGTAACTAGGTAGGTCGCATTCCCCGTTATTCCCCAGCGTGTGACTGGGATGAACCCCATCCTTCCCAGCGTGTGACTGTGAAGGTCGCATCCCCCGTTATTCCCCAGCGTGTGACTGGGCTGAACCCGTTCCTTCCCTGCGTGGTTCTCGGAAGGTCGCATCCCCCATTATTCCCCAGCGTATGACTGGGATGAACCACTTCCTTCCCTGCGTTGACCTAGGAAGGTCGCATCCCCCGTTATTCCCCAGCGTGTGAGTGGGATGAACCCCTTCCTTTCTAGCATGGAACAGGGAAGGTCACATCCCCCGCTATTCCCCAGCGTGTGACTGTGATGCCCAACGGGGAACTGGGAATGTCGCATCCCCCGTTATTACCCAGCGTGTGACTGGGATAAACCCCTTCCTTCCCAGCATGGAACTGGGAATTTCGCATCCTCCTTATTCCCCAGCGAGTGTCTGGGATGAACCCCTTCCTTCCCAGCATGGAACTGGGAAGGTCGCAACCCCCGTTATTCCCCAGCGTGTGACTGGGATGGACCCCTTCCTTCCCAGCATGGAACTAGGTAGGTCGCATCACTCGTTATTCCCCAGCGTGTGACTGGGATGAACCCATTCCTTCCCTGCGTGGTTCTGGGAATGTCACATCCCCTGTTATTCCCCAGCGTGTGACTGGGATGAACCCCATCCTTCCCAGCGTGTGACTGTGAAGGTCGCATCCCCCGTTATTCCCCAGCGTGTGACTGGGATGAACCCCTTCCTTCCCTGCGTGGTTCTCGGGAGGTCGCATCCCCCATTATTCCCCAGCATATGACTGGGAGTAACCACTTCCTTCCCTGCATTGACCTAGTAAGGTCGCATCCCGGGTTATTCCCCAGCGTGTGAGTGGGATGAACCCCTTCATTCTCAGCGTGGAACTGGGAACGTGGCATTCCCCGTTATTCCCCAGCGTGTGACTGGGATGAACCCCTTCCTTCCCAGTGTGGAACTGGAAAGTTCGTATCCCCTGTTATTCCCCCTTGTGTGACTGGGATGAATCCCTTCCTTCCCAGTGTGGAACTGGAAAGGTCGTATCCCCCGTTATTCCCCAACGCGTGGCTGGGATGAACCCCTTACATTCCCCGCATGGAACTGGGAAGGTCACATCCCCCGTTATTCCCCAGCGTGTGACTGGGATGAACCCCTTCCTTCCCATTGTGAAAATGGGAATGTCGCATCCCCTGTTATTCCCCAGCGTGTGACTGGGATGAACCCCTTCCTTCCCAGCGTGGAACTTGGAAGGTCGCATCCCCCGTTATTCCCCAGCGTGTGACTGGGATGAACCCCTTCCTTCCCATTGTGAAAATGGGAATGTCGCATCCCCTGTTATTCCCCAGCGTGTGACTGGGATGAACCCCTTCCTTCCCAGCGTGGAAATGGGAAGGTCGCATCCCCCGTTATTCCCCAGCGTGTGACTGGGATGAACCCCTTCCTTCCCAGCATGGAACTAGGTAGGTTGCATCCCCCGTTATTCCCCAGCGTGTGACTGGGATGAACCCCTTCCTTCCCACTGTGGTTCTGGGAAGGTCGCTTCCCCCATTATTCCCCAGTGTGTGACTGGAATGAACCCCTTCCTTCCCTGCATGGAACTGGGAAGTTCGCATCCTCCTTATTTCCCAGCGCGTGACTGGTATGAACCCCTTCCTTCCCAGTGTGGAACTGGGAATGTCACATACCCCGTTATTTCCCAGCGTGTGACTGGGATAAACCCCTTCCTTCCCAGCATGGAACTGGGAAGTTTGCATCCTCCTTATTTCCCAGTGTGTGACTGGGATAAACCCCTTCCTTTCCAGCGTGGAACTGGGAATGTCGCATCCTCCTTATTCCCCAGCGTGTGAATGGGATGAACCCCTTCCTTCCCAGCATGGAACTTGGAAGGTCACATCCCCCGCTATTCCCCAGCGTGTGACTGGGATGAACCCCTTCCTTCCCAGCATGGAACTGGGAAGTTCGCATCCTCCTTATTCCCCAGCGTGTGACTGGTATGAACCCCTTCCTTCCCAGCGTGGAACTGGGAATGTCGCATCCCCCGTTATTCCCCAGCGTGTAACTGGGATAAACCCCTTCCTTCCCAGGATGGAACTGGGAAGTTCGCATCCTCCTTATTCCCCAGCGTGTGACTGGTATGAACCCCTTCCTTCCTAGGGTGGAACTGGGAATGTCTCATCCCCCGTTATTCCCCAGCGTGTGACTGGGATGGACCCCTTCCTTCCCAGCATGGAACTGGGAAGTTCGCATCCCCCGTTATTCCCCAGCATGTGACTGGGATGAACCCCTTCATTCCCAGTGTGCTTCTGGGAAGGTCGCTTCCCCCATTATTCCCCAGCTTGTGACTGGGATGAACCCCTTCCTTCCCAGCGTGGAACTGGGAAGTTCGCATCCTCCTTATTCCCCAGCGTGTGACTGGGATGAACCCCTTCCTTTCCAGCGTGGAACTGGGAAGGTCGCATCCCCTGTTATTCCACAGCGTGTGTCTGGGATGAAACCCTTCCTTCCCAGGTTGGAACTGGGAATGTCGCATCCCCCGTTATTCCCCAGCGTGTGTCTGGGTTGAACCCCTTCCTTCCCAGCATGAAAGTGGGAAGCTCGCATCCCCCATTATTCCCCAGCGTGTGACTGGGATGAACCCCTTCCTTCCCAGCGTGAAACTGGGAATGTCGCATCCCCCGTTATTGGCCCAGTGTGTGACTGGGATGAACCCCTTCCTTCCCAGCCTGGAACTGGGAAGGTCACATCCCCAGTTATTCCCCAGCATGTGACTGCTATGAACCCCTTCCTTCACCGTGTTTTTCTGGGAATGTCGCATCCCCCGTTATTCTCCAGCCTGTGACTGGGATGACCCCATTCCTTCCCGGCATGGTGTTGGGTATGTCCTCTCATTCCCCAGTGTGTCCCCTTCATTCCAGCCATGCGATTGGGAATGTCGTCCCGATTTCCCAGTCTGTGAGTAAGTCCCCTCCATTCTCCTGCAGGTAACTGGAAATGCGTCCATTTTCGCATTTGTGTCTGGGAATGTTCCCTTGTTTCCTGTCCTGTGACTGGAAAATGTCCGTCTGAATCCCCAACGTGTGACTGGGAATAAACCCCCATTCCCAGTGTTAGGCTAGGAATGTGGCCCTCAATTCCCAATGTGGGACTGGGAGTGTCTGCTTCATTCCCCAGTGTGTCTGTGGAGTATCCCTGGCATTCCCAGTGTGTGATTGGGAAAGTGTCCTTCAATCTCCAGTGTGCTATGAGAATGTTCCTGTGATTCCCACCTGTGTGACAGGGATAATGTACCTGAATTCAAGGCCAGTGAAGGCAGGAGGGCGGCAGGTTGACAGAACCCAGGAGCATTCTGGGAGAATTTGGCTCAGTCACCATGAGCGAGCAGTGGATCGCTGAAGTACAAAATGTCACGCCATGGGCTTTGGAGATAAAGGCCAGCAAGCTGATGCCCAGGTAAGATGGACTTCTATTCCTGTTTGTAAAGGGGCAGAGGTGGCTTTGAGGGCAGTGCTGTCTGCTCCTGCCAACTGTGGGAGATGAGGGAGCAGTCTCGTGTCCCTGATGACCATGTCTCCAGGATGTGTGACCAGTTGCAGTTCCTCATAGACCACGTTGCCTGGTTGGAGCAGCAGTTGGACACACTGAGGAGCTTCCAGGGTACAGAGAGTGTGATGGACACTAGTTACAGGGAGGTGCTCCCTCAGGTAGATTGGTGACCACCAGGAAGGCAGTGCTGGAGTCCTCTGTGGCTATTCCTCTCTCTAACAGGTTCACCGGGGTTTGGGGATTGTCAGGGGGATAACCTCGCGGGGGGTATAACAGCAGCAGCCCAGGCCTGTGGCATCACAACTGGCTCTGTTGTAGAGCAGGGTCGGGTAAGATCCAAGAGAGTGGCAGTGGTAGGAGACTTACTGGTTAGGGGCACAGACAGGCATCTCTCTGGCTGGGTTCAGGAGTCCAGGGGGGTGTGCTCCTTCCTGCTGCCAGGCTCTGAGCGGTTTCACCAAATTCTTCTAGGTCAGAGGTCATTGTGCACATTGGTACCAACACCATGAACAGAAAGAGGGGAGACATCCTGCAGAGTGAATGCAGGGAGTTAGGAAAGAGGCTGGAAACCAGTACCTCGAGGGTAGGGATCTCTGTGTTGCTCCCAGTGCCATGTGCTAGTGAGGCAAGTAATAGAAAGACAGGGCAGATGGATGTGTGGTTAAGGAGGTGGTGCAGTGGTCAGGGTTTCAGGGTCTTGGATCATTGGGACCTGGTCTGGGGCAATGATGACCTGTACCAGAGGGATGGTTGTCCCTAAACTGGAGGGGAACTAGTATCCTCAGCTGGAGGTTTGCTGGTGGAACTCGGGAGTGTTTTACCGAGAGTGGGAGGGGGCTGCGAACCAAAGCAGCAGATCAGCAAGTAGAGGGATTGAGGGGAAGGTAGCCATTCGGCCCAGTAACTCAGACCTGAAGGCCAGGCAGGGAGAGATCCTCATGTGGGTTTATTTCAATGGAAGGAGGGTTCCAGGGAAGGCAGGTGAGCTTTGAGCCTGGATCAGTACATGGGGGTGATGATGTTGTGGCTGTTACAGAGATCGGGTTAGGACAGGGACAGTAGATACAGGGAAAGGAAAGGTTTGTAGGGATATGGGCCCAGAGCAGGCTGGGGCTGGCTGGGGCTTACACAGGCTTGGGGTCCACCTGGGGTGGGTGGGGCTAACCTGGGGTGGGCGGTGCTAACCTGGGGTGGGTGGGGCTAACATGGGGTGGGCTGGGCCAACCTGGGGTGGGTGGGGCTAACATGGGGGTGGGCGGTGCGGACCTGGGGTGCTTGGGGCTAACACAGGGTGGTGGGCTGGGCTAACATGGGGTGGGATGGGCCAACCTGGGTTGGGTAGGGCTAACCAGAGTGGGTGGGCTTAACCTGAGGGTGGGCAGTACTAACCTGGGGGTGAGCAGTACTAACCTGGTGGTGGCAGTGCTAACCTGGGTGTGGGTGGGGTCGACCTGGGATGGGTGGGGCAAACCTGGGGGTGGGTGGGTCTCAATGTGTGTGGGCGTGGCTACCTTGGGTTGGAGGTCTCGGTGTGTGGGCGGTGCTAAGCTGGGGGTGGGCGGTGCTAACCTGGGGATGGGCGGGTCTCGGTGTGTGTGTGTGTGGGCGGTGCTAACCTGGGGCAGGCGAGTCTCGGTGTGTGTGGGCGGGTCTCAGTGTGTGTGTGGATGGTGCTAACCTGGGGGTGGGCAGATCTAGGTGTGTGGGGGTGGTGCTCACATGGGGGTGGGCAGGTCTCAGCGTGTGTGGGCGGTGCTGAGCTGGTGCTGGGTCGGTTAGTCCCGGGTGGACAGGTGAATGGACTGGGCTCCCTTGGTGAGAGTGGGAGCAGGCTGTGTTCCACATTCCCCACCGGCATTGCCCTCCAGCTTTACACTGACCTGGCCTCTCAGCTCTGTCTCTCCATCTATCTGTTCATCAGGAACAATAACATTCCCTTTGAGCTGAAGGAGGTGCGGCTGATTGTAGGTGAGGAGCTGGGAGAGAGCTCACACTCACAGGGACGGTGGGGGAGGGAGAGAGCACACACACTCACACTCACAGGGACAGTGGGGGAGGGAGAGAGCACACACACTCACACTCACAGGGACAGTGGGGGAGGGAGAGAGCACACACACTCACACTCACAGGGACAGTGGGGGACGGAGAGAACTCACACACACTCACACTCACAGGGACAGTGGGGGAGGGAGAGAGCACACACACTCACACTCACAGGGACAGTGGGGGAGGGAGAGAGCACACACTCACACTCACAGGGACCGTGGGGGAGGGAGAAAGCACACACTCTGCCAAGTGTGAGGTTGTCCATTTTGGAAGAACAAATAAGAATGCGGAATACAGGGTTAACGGTAGGGTTCTTAGTCAGGTGGAGGAACAGAGGGATCTTGGGGTCTATGTACATAGATCTTTGAAAGTTGCCACTCAGGTGGATAGAGCTTGTAAGAAGGCCTATGGTGTATTAGCGTTCATTAGCAGAGGGATTGAATTCAAGAGTCATGAAGTGGTGTTGCAGCTGTACAGGACTTTGGCTAGGCCACATTTGGAGTGCTGTGTGCAGTTCTGGTCGCCTCACTTTAGGAAAGATGTGGAAGCTTTGGAGAGGGTGCAGAGAAGATTTACCAGGATGTTGCCTGGAATGGAGAATAGGTCGTACGAGGATAGGTTGGGAGTTCTCGGCCTTTTTTCATTGGAACGGCGAAGGATGAGGGGTGACTTGATAGAGGTTTATAAGATGATCAGAGGAATATATAGAGTAGACAGTCAGAAACTTTTTCCCCGGGTACAACAGAGTGTTACAAGGGGACATAAATTTAAGGTGAAGGGTGGAAGGTATAGGGGAGACATCAGGGGTGGGTTCTTTACCCAGAGAGTGGTGGGGGCATGGAATGCGCTGCCTGTGGGAGTGGTAGAGTCAGAATCATTGGCGACCTTTTCCTTCAGATCAGAAAGATGTTGTGAAACTTGAAAAGTTTCAGAAAAGATTTCCAAGGAAGTTCCCAGGGTTGGAGGATGTTAGCTATAGCGAGAGGCTGAACAGGCTGAGGCCATTTTCCCTGGAGCGTCAGAGGCTGAGTGGTGACCTTATAGAGATTTACAAAATTATAAGGGGCATGGATAAGATAAATAGGCAAAGTCTTTTCCCTGGGGTGGGAGAGTCCAGAACTCGAGGGCATAGGTTTCGGGTGCGAGGGGAAAGATATAAAAGAGACCTAAGGAGCAACTTTTTCACGTAGAGGGCGGTGCGTGTATGGAATGAGCTGCCAGAGGAAGTGGTGGAGGCTGGTACAATTGCAACATTAAAGAGTCATTTGGATGGACATATGAATAGGAAGAATTTGGAGGAATATGAGCCGGGTGCTGGCAGGTGGGGCTAGATTGGGTTGGGATATTTGGTTGGCATGGATGGGTTAGACTGATGGGTCTGTTTCCATGCTGTACATCTCTATGACTCTATGACTCTATAGAGAACAGCAGTCACTGTGTGAATACAGGGAATATGTGTCCCTGTGTATATTTTAGAGAGCAGGAGTCCCTGTGTGTAATTTAGAGAACAGCCTTACCTGTATATTACAGGGAGAACAATGGTCCTTGTGTCTATTACAGAGAACAACAGTCACTTTGCATAATATATTTTTAACAGTAGTCCCTGTGTATAATATCGAGATCAGCAGTCGCTATCTATAATATAGAGAACATTGACCTTGTGTATATTATAGAGAGCAGGGATCCCTCTGTATAATATAGAGAACAGCCTTATCCATGTATATAATATGGAGAACAACATTCCTTGTGAGAATTATACAGAGCAACAGTGCTGATGTATAAAAGAGAACAGCAGTCCCTGTGTATAATATAAAGATCAGCAGACCATGTGTACAATATGGAGAACTGCTATTCTTGTGTATAATGTAGAAAACAACAGTCCCTATGCCTATTTTACAGAACAGCAGTGCCTGGGTGTAATATAGAGAATAACAGTCCCTGTGTCTATTTTAGAGAACACCAGTGCATGTATATAATACAGAGAGCAGCATTCAATGTGTTTAATAACATTAATAACAGCAGACCTTGTAAATCAAATAGTGATCAGCAGTTCTTGTGAATCGGGTAGGGAACAGCTGTTCCTCTGTGGAATATAGAGAACAGCAGTCCTTGAGTTTAATAAAGAGAACAGCAATCCCTGTGTACAATAGAGAGAACGGCAGTCACTGTGTATAATACAGAGGACACGTTTCCCTGTGTATAATATAGAAAACAGCAGTCATTGTGTTTAAATAAAGAGAACGACAATCCCTATGTATAATACAGAGAACAGCAAACCCTGTGAATAATGTAGAAAACAGCAGTTCCTGTTTATAATGTGGAGAACAGTCATCCGTGTTTATTACAGAGAACAGCAGATCTTGTGTCTCATTTAGAGAGCAGCAGTTGATGTATATAATGTAGAGAACAGCTGTCCCTGAGTACATGGTAGAGAACAGTACTATCTGTGTAAAGTGTAGAGAACTGTGGTCCTGCGTACATTTTAAGGAAGTGCAGTCCCTGTGTACAGTGCAGAGAACAGCCGTCCCTACATATAATATAGAGAACAGCAGTCCCTGCAGTTAATAAAGAGAACAGCAGTCCCTGTGTGCAATACAGACAACAGCAGTACATATGTATAATATCCAGAACAGCAGTCCCTCTGCATAATACAAAACAGCAGTCCCTCTGCAAAACACAGAGAACAACAGTCCCTCTGTATAAAACAGAAAACAGCAGTACTCCTGTATGAATCACTGTGTATAATAAAGAGAACATCAACCCCTGTGTGAATTATAGAGAGCAGCAGTCCCTGTGTGTAAGATAGAGAACAGCATGTCCCTCTGTCTATTTTGGAGAACAGCAGTGCCTGTGTATTATATAGAGAACAGCAGATGCTGTGTCCAATATAAAAAACATGAATCCCTGTGTTTAAAAATGAGAACAGTCATCCCTGTGTTCAATATACAGAATATGAGTCAGTGTACAATATAGAGAACAGCTATCCCTGTGTGAATTATAGAGAGCTGCAATCCCTGTGTATAATATAGTGAACAGCAGTCACTGTGTCTATCTTCGAGAACAGCAGGCCATGTGAATAGTTTAGAGAATGGCAGTCCCGGAGTATAATATAGAGATCAGAAGATGCTGTGTCCCTGTGTAGAATATAGAGAACAGCAGTTCATATGTATAATATGGAAAAGAGCATTCCCTGCATCTTATATGGAGAACAGCAGTCCGTATGTATTATCTAGAGAACAGCAGTAACTGTCTACAATATAGAGACAAGCACTCTCTCTGTACAATGTCGAGAACAGCATTCCCTGTGTATAATATAGAGAAGAGCGGATGCTGTGTCCAATATAAAGAACGTGAATCTCTATGTTTAAAAAAGAGAACAGCCGCCCCTGTGTATAAAATAGAGAACACCAGTGTCTATGCATTATATAGAGAACATCAGTCGCTGTGTACAATATAGAGAATATGTGTCATTGTGTATAATATAGAGAACAGCTATCCTTGTGCGTAATATTGAGAACACTGTCCCTGTGTATAATTTAGAGGACAGCAGTCCTGCATCTATTTTAGAGAATTGCAGTGCCTGTGCATAATATAAAAAACAGCATTCCATGTGGACAATACGGAAAACAACAGTCCCTGTGTATAATATAGAGAACACCAGTGTCTGTGTATAATATACAGAACTGCAGTGCCTGTGCATAATATAGAGAACAACAGAGTACAATATAGAGAATATGAATCACTGTGTTCAATGAAGAGAAAAGCCATCCCTGTGTACAATATAGATAATATGTGTCACTGTGTATAATATAGAGAACTGCATTGCCTGTGCGTAATATAGAGAGCAGCAGTCCCTGCATACAATATAGAGGACAGCAGTCCCTGTGTCTGTTTTAGAGAACTGCAGTGCCTGTGCAGAATATAAAGAACAGCAGTCTTGGTGTACAATATGGAGAACAGCAGTCCCTGTGTGTGATTCAGAGAACAGAAGATGCTGTGTCTCATATAAAGAACATGAATCACTGTGTTTAATGAAGAGAACAGCAGTCCCTGTGTCTATTTCAGAGAACAGCAGTGCCTCAGCACTATATAGAGAACAGCATTTTATGTGTAAAATATAGAGAACAGCAGTTCGTTTGTATAATATAGAGAAGAGCATTCCTGTGTCTTATATAGAGAATAGCAGACCATATGCATCATCTAGAAAATAAAGTCCCTGTGTATAATATGGAGAACAGCAGATGCTGTGACTAATATAAAGAATATGAATCCCTGTGTTTAGTAAAGAGAACAGCCAGCCCTGTGTATAATGTAGAGATCACCAGGGTCTGTGTATAATATAGAGAACAGGAGACCCTGTGTACAATATACAAAACAGCAGCCCCTGTGCATAATATAGCCAACAGATGTCCCTCTGTATAATACAGAGAACAGCAGCCCCTGTGTGTAATATCAAGAAACACAGTCAATGTGTACAATGTTGAGAACAGCGGTCACTGTGTATATTATGGAGAAAAGCAATCTCTGCACAATGGCGAGAACAGCTGCCCTGTGTCAATTTCAGAGAACAGCAGTGTTAGTGCATAATATAAAGTCCAGAAGTCCCTGTGTACAATGTAGAGAACTGCAGTCCCTCTGTCTATTTTAGAGAACAGCAGTCCCTGTGGAAAAGATAGAGAACAGAAGATGCTGTGCCTAATAAAATAAACATGAATCCCTGTGTTTAAAAAAGGGAACAGCTGTCCCTGTGTATAACATAGAGTACACCAGTGTCTGTGTATGACACAAAGAACAGCAGTTCCTGTGTACAATATGGAGAATATGAGTCAGTGTGTATAATAATATAGAGAACAGCTACCCCTGTGTGTAATATAGAGAGCAGCAATCCCTGTGTAAAATATAGAGAACAGCAGTCCATATGTATCATCTAGAGAACAGCAGTCACTGTGTATAAGAAAGAGAAAAACAATCTCTGTGTACAATGTCAAGAACTGCAGTCCTTGTGTACAATAAAGAGAACATGAGTCACTGCATATAATATAGAGAACAGCTATCCCTCTGCGTCATACAGAGAGCAGCTGTCCCTCTGTACACTACAGAGAATAGCAGTCCCTTTGTATAATATAGAAATCCGCAGTCCTTGTGTAGAATATTGAGAACAATGGTTCCTCTCTGTAATACAGAGAACAGCAGTCCCTGTGCATGATATATAGAACAGCAGTCCCCGTCTCTGTCTTAGTGAACAGCAGGCCCTGTGTACAATATAGAGAAAATGAGTCACTGCGTATAATATAGAGAACACCTACTCTGGTGTGTAATAGAGAGAGCAGCAGTCCCTGTGACTATCGTCAAGAACAGCAGGCCCTGTGTACAATATAGAGAAGAATAGTTTCTCTGTCTGTTTTAGAGAACAGCAGTGCCTGTGCATTATATGAAGAACAACAGTCCCTGTGTGCAATACAGACAAAAACAGTTCTTATGTACAATGTAGAGAACAGAAGTCTCTCTGTATGATGTAGAAAACAGCAGTCCCTGTGCCTAATATAGTCAAAGGCTGTCCCATTGTATAATACAGAGAACAGCAGTCCCTGTGTATAATATTTAGAAACGCGATCTCTGTGTTCAATGTCGAGAACAGCAGTCCCTGTATTTAATCATGAGAGCAGCAGTCTCTATGTATAATAGAGAAACAGTTGTCCCTGTGTCAATTTCAGAGAACATCAGTGCCTCTGAATAAAATAAAGAACAGCAGTCCCTGTGTACAATATAGGGAATTGCACTTCCTGTGAACAATATAGAGAAAAGCAGTAACTCTGTATAACATAGAGAACAGCAGATGCTGTGTTCAACATAAAGAACATGAATCTCTGTGTTTAATAAAGAGAACAGCCATCCCTGTGTGTAATATACAGAGCAGCAGTCCCTGTGTGAAATGTAGAGAACAGCAGTTCATATGTATAATATAAAGAACAGCAGTTTCTCTGTATAATAGAGAACACCAGTGTCTGTATCTCAGATAGAGAACATAAGTCACTGTGTTTAATATAGAGAAGTTATCTCTGTGTGTAATATTGAGAGCAGTAGTCCCTGTATATAATATAGAGAACAGCAGTCACGGTGTCTAATTCAGAGAACAGCAGTCCCTGTGTACAATATAGAGAACATGAGTCAGTGTGGAAGACATAGAAAACGGCTATCCCTGCACATAACAGCAGTCCCTCTGTCTGATTTAGAGAACAGCAGTGCCTGTGCATTATATGAAGAACAGCAGTCCCTGTGTGCAATACAGACAAAAACAGTTCATATGTATAATATAGAAAACAACAATCCCTGTGTATAATACAGAGAACAGCAGTCCTTGTTTATAATATAGAGCAAAGCAGACTCTGTGCCGAGAACAGCAGTCCCTGTTTTTTAATAGAGAAGAGCAGACTCTGTGTATAATATAGAGAACAGCAGTCCCCGTGTCTATGTCAGAGAACAGCAGTACATTATGGAGTACAGTGTACATTATAGAGAACAGAAGATGCTGTGAATCATATAAAGAACATGAATGACTGTGTTTAATAAAGAGAACAGCAGCCCCAGTGTATAACATAGAGAACACCAGTGTCTGTGTATAATATAGAAAACAGCAGTACAGCATAGAAAACACTGTGTATAATATGGAGAACAGCTATCCCTGTGTATAATATAGAGAGAAGGAGACCCTGTGTATAATATAGAAAAAGCAGTCCCTCTGTTTACTTTAGAGAACAGCAGGCCCTCTGTATAATGTAGTGGTTCTGTTCGCCGAGCTGGAAGTTTTTGTTGCAAACGTTTCGTCCCCTGGCTAGGAGACATCATCAGTGCTGTGGAGCCTCCTGCGAAGCGCTTCTTTGATGTTTCTTCCGGCATTTATAGTGGTCTGTCCTTGCCGCTTCCGGGTGTCAGTTTCAGCTCTCCGCTGTAGTGATTGGTATATTGGGTCCAGGTCGATGTGTCTGTTGATGGAATTTGTGGATGAATGCCATGCCTCTAGGAATTCCCTGGCTGTTCTCTGTCTGGCTTGCCCTATGATAGTAGTGTTTTCCCAATCGAATTCATGTTGCTTGTTGTCTGAGTGTGTGGCTACTAGGGATAGCTGGTCGTGTCGTTTCGTGGCTAGTTGGTGTTCATGTATGCGGGTACACAGGAAAACAACACACACAGACCAAGTCCTAAACTATGGAAGTAACCACCCCAACACACACAAACGAAGCTGCATCAGGACACTATTCAAAAGAGCTACAACACACTGCAGTACACCAGAACTGCGAAAAGAGGAAGAGGAACACCTATACAAGGCATTCGCCAAAAACGGATACCAGCGCAACTTTATCAACAGATGCCTAAGAAATAGACCACGGAACGAGGACATGCCACAACCAAAAGGACTAGTCACACTACCATACATCAGGAGCGTTTCAGAACTGACAGCCAGACTACTGCGACCCCTAGGACTCATAACGGCACACAAACCAACAGCCACGCTCAGACAACAACTTACTAGAACAAAGGAGCCAATACCCAACATGAGCAAAACTAATGTAGTTTATAAAAATACCATGCAAGGACTGCACAAAACACTATATAGGACAAACAGGAAGACACCTAACAATCCGCATACATGAACGCCAACTAGCCACGAAACGACATGACCAGCTATCCCTAGTAGCCACACACTCAGACAACAAGCAACATGAATTCGACTGGGAAAACACTACTATCATAGGGCAAGCCAGACAGAGAACAGCCAGGGAATTCCTAGAGGCATGGCATTCATCCACAAATTCCATCAACAGACACATCGACCTGGACCCAATATACCAATCACTACAGCGGAGAGCTGAAACTGACACCCGGAAGCGGCAAGGACAGACCACTATAAATGCCGGAAGAAACATCAAAGAAGCGCTTCGCAGGAGGCTCCACAGCACTGATGATGTCTCCTAGCCAGGGGACGAAACGTTTGCAACAAAAACTTCCAGCTCGGCGAACAGAACCACTACAACAAGCACCCGAACTACAAATCTTCGCACAAACTTTGAACCTCTGTATAATATAGAGAACTCAAGTGTCTGTGTATAACATAGAGAATAGCAGTCCCAGTGTACAATGTAGCGAATTGAGCACTGTGTATAATACAGAGAACAGCTATCTCTGTGCGCAATACAGAGAACAGCAGTTCCGGTGTATAATATAGAGAACAGCATTGCCTCTGCACAATATAAAGAGCATGACTCCCTGTGTTAAAGAAGAGAGCATCTGTCCCTGTGTATAGTACAGCGAACTCAAGCGTCTGTGTTTCATATAGAGAAAAGCCGACAACAGCAGTCCCTGTATTTAACAATGAGAAGAGCAGTCTCTGTGTATAATATAGAGAAAATCACTCTCTGTGTACAATGTAAAGAACATCAGTCCCTGTGTCTCATATGGAGAACATGAATCCCTGTGATTAATAAAGAGAAAGGCTGCCCCTGTATACAATACAGAGAATACCAATGACTGTGTATAATATAGAGAACACGACTCACTGTATATAATATAAAGAACAGCTATCCCTGTGAGCAATGTAGAGAACAGCAGGCCCTGTGTGCAATATAGAGAACAGCAGTCCCTCTGTCTATTTTAGAGAACAGTAGTACCTGTGTATTATATAAAGAACAGCAGTCCCTGTGTGCAATATCAACAACAGCAATTCATATATTATATAGTGAACAGCAGTCCCTCTGTAAAGTACGGAAAACATCAGTCTCTGTGTATAATATAGGGTAAAGCAGTCTCTGTGTAACCGCTGAGAACAGATTTCCCTGTGTTTAATAATGAGATCAGCAGTCTCTGTGCATAATATAGAGAACAGCAGACCCCGTGTCTCTTTCAGAGTACATCAGTGCCTGTGAATAATATACAGAACTGCAGGCCTGTGAATAATATACAGAACTGCAGGTACAATAGGGTTAACAAGCAGTCCCTGTATATAATATAGAGAACATCTATCCCTGTGTGTAATATAGAGAGCAGCAGACCCTATGTATAATATACAGAACATAAGTCCCTGTGTACTTTATAGAGAACTGCATTGCCTATGCACAATATAAAGAACAGCAGTCCCTGTGTAAAATATAGAGAACAGCAGTTCATGCAGAAATATAGAGAAGAGCATTCTCTGTCTTATATAGAGAACTGCAGTATAATGTGGAGGACAGCAGTCCCTGTGTACATTGTGGAGAACAGCAGATCCTGGGTCGCATGTAGAGAACACAAGTTGATACGTATAATGTAGAGAACATTAGTCCCTGTGAAAAATGTTGAGAACGCAGTCATGCATACATCGTAGGGAAGAGCAGTCCCTATGTACAGTGTTGAGAACAGCCATCCCTACATATAATACTGAGAACAGCAGTCCCTGAATTTAATAAAGAGAACAGCAATCCCTGTGTATAACATAGAGAACAGCAATCACTGTGTATAATATAGAGAACACTTGTCTCTGTGTATGTCATAGAGAGCAGCTGTCCATGTGTATAATACAGAAACAGCAGTCTCTTGTGTCCCTGTCTGTATTATAGAGAGCAGGAGTCCCTGTGTGCAATATAGAGATCAGCAGTCCTTGTGTCTTATATCGGGAACAGCAGTCCCTCTGTGTAATATAGAGAATAGCAGTCCTGTTTCTAATGTGGAGAACAGTAGTCCCTGTGTATATTGTAGAGAACAGCAGATCTGTGTCTCATGTAGAGAACAGCAATCCCAGTGTATAATATAGAGAACATATGTCTCTGTGTATAATATAGAGAACATGTGTCCCTGTGTATATTATAGAGAGCAGGAGTCTCTGTGTGGAATATAGAGAACAGCCTGAGCTGTGTATAATATGGAGAACAGCAGTCCTTGTGTATATATAGAGGACAACTGTGCCCATGTATAAGAGAGAACAACAGTCTCTGTGTACAATACAGAGAGCAGCAGCTCTGTGCACAACATAGAGAACAGCAGTCATTGTGTTTAATAATGAGAACAGCAGTCCATAGGTATAATCTAGAGAAAAGCACTCTCTGTGTACAATGCCGAGAACAGCAGTCCCTTTGCATGATGTAAAGAACAGCAGGTCCTGTGTACAATATAGACAACAGCAGTTCAGTATAATGTAGAGAACAGCAGTCACTGTGTCTAGTAAAAAGAACATGACTCCCTGTGTTTAAAGAAGAGAACAGCCATCCCTGTGTATAATATAGAAAACACAAGTGACTGTGTATTATATAGAGAACAGTAGTCCCTGTGTACACTGTTGGGAATATGAGTCAATGCTTAAAATATAGAGAACTGCTGTCGCTGTGTCCACTATAGAGAATATGAGTCACTGTGTATAATATAGAGTATAGCTGTCCCTGCGCATAATATAGAGAGCAGCAATCACTGTGTGCACAATATAAAGAACAACAGTTCCTGTGTAAAATATGGAGATCAGCAGTGCCTGTACACAATAAAAAGAACAGCAGTCCCTGTGTAAAATATAGAGAACAGCAGTTCATATGTATAATATAGAGATGTGTCCTTTATAGAGAATAGCAGTCACAGTGATCATATGGAGAAAAGCACTCTGTATAATGTCGAGAGTTTCTGTGTATAATATAGAGAACAGCAGTCCCTGTGTACAATACAAAGAACATGAGTCACTGTGTATAATATAGAGAATAGCTTTCCCTGTGTGTAATATAGAGAGCAGCAGTCCCTGTCTATAATATAGAGAACAACAGTCCCTGCGACTATTTTAGAGAATAGCAGGCCCTGTGTTTAATAAAGAGAACAACAGTCCCTCCGTATAATAATGAAAACAGCAGTTCCTGTGTATAATAAAGTGAACAGCAGTCCCTCTGTATAAACAGAGTACAGCGGTCCCTGTGCATAATATAGACAAAAGCAGTCTCTATGTACAATGCCAAAAATAGCACTCCCTGTGTATAATATACAGAACAGAAGATGCTGTGTCTAATATAAAGAACATAAATCCCTGCGATAAAGAAAGAGAATATCCATCACTCTGTATAATATAGAGAACAACTATCCCTGTGTGTAATATAGAGAGCTACAGGCCCTGTATAATATAGAGAACAACAGACCCTGTGTCTATTTTAGAGAACAGCTGTCCCTGTGTATAATATAGAGAATACCAGTTGTTGTGGTTCTGTTCACCGAGTTGGGAATTTGCGTTGCAGATGTTTCGTCCCCTGTCTAGGTGACATCCTCAGTGCTTGGGAGCCTCCTGTGAAGCGCTTCTGTGATCTTTGTGCCGGCATTTGTAGTGGTTTGAATCTGCCGCTTCCAGTTGTCAGTTCCAGCTGCCCGCTGCAGTGGTCGGTATATTGAGTCCAGGTCGATGTGCTTATTGATTGAATCTGTGGATGAGTGCCATGCCTCTAGGAATTCCCTGGCTGTTCTCTGTTTGGCTTGTCCTATAATAGTAGTGTTGTCCCAGTCAAATTCATGTTGCTGGTCATCTGCATGTGTGGCTACTAAGGATAGCCGGTCATGTCGTTTCGTGGCTAGTTGGTGTTCATGGATGCGGATCGTTAGCTGTCTTCCTGTTTGTCCTATGTTGTGTTTTGTGCAGTCCTTGCATGGGATTTTGTGCACTACATTGGTTTTCCTCATGCTGGGTATTGGGTCCTTCGTTCTGGTGAGTTGTTGTCTGAGAGTGGCTGTTGGTTTGTGTGCTGTTATGAGTTCTAGTGGTTGCAGTAGTCTGGCTGTCAGTTCGGAAATGCTCTTGATGTATGGTAGTGTGGCTAGTCCTTTGGGTTGCGGCATGTCCTCATTCCATTCTGTTTACCTTAGGCATCTGTTGAAATTGCGCGGGTACCCGTTTTTGGCGAATACATTGTATAGGTGTTCTTCTTCCTCTTCATAATGTACAGAGGCATTGCTGTTCTCTATCTCATATGCAGAGACTAGTGTCCTCGACAATGTATGGAGGTACTGCTCCACATTGCACACATGGACTGCTCTTTTCTACATTGTACACAGTGACTGCTGTTCTCTGTATTGTGCACAGGGACTGCTGTTCTCTGTAGTATACACAGGAACTGTTCTGTATGGGATACACATGAACTGCTGATTTCTGTATTTACTGCTATTCACTACATTATACATAGGGACTGCTGTGGAATAGAGCTGTTCTCTGTTTTGTACACAGGACTGCTGCTCTCTTTCATGAACTCAGGGGCTGCTGTACTCTATATTACACACAGTTTCTCCTGTTCTCTATAGTGAACAGACGGACTGTTGTTCTTGATATTATACACGGGGATTCCTGTTCTCTACAATATAAACAAGGACTAGTGTTCTCCACATTGTACACAGGAACTGTTATTTTATATATTACACAGGGATTGCTGTTCCCTATATAGAGAATAGCAATCCCTGTGGATCATGTAGAAAACAGCAGTCTACATGTATAATCTGTAGAACAGTTGTTCTTGCATATATTGCAGAGAACAGCAGTCCCTGCATCTCATGTAGAGAACAGCAGTCCCTGAGTGTATTGTAGAGGGCAGCAGATCCTGTATGTCATGTGCAGAACAGCAGTCCCTGTATGTATTCTAGAGGACAGAAGATCCTGTATGTCATGTGCAGAACAGCAGCCCTTGTGTATAATATGGAGAATAACTGCCCCTATGTATAACATAGAGAACAGTAGACTCTGCATTCACAGCAGAGAATAGCAGTCACAGAACACAATGTAGAGAACAGCAGCATGTGTGCAATGTGTGAACAGCAGTGCCTGTGTACAGTGTAGAGAGCAACAATCCCTTCACATAATATAGCAAATAGCAGTCCATGTATTTAAGAAAAAGAATAGCAGTCCCTCCATATAATATAGAGAGCAGCAGTCCCTGTGTGAATAAAGAGAACAGCAATCCATGTGTAAAATATAGAGAACAACAATCCCCGTATTTCAGAAAGAGGTGAACAGTACCTGCATATAATATAGAGAACAGCATTCACTGTGTACAATATAGAGAACATGTGTCCCGGTGTATACTATAGAGAGCAGGAGTTCACGTGTGTAATATAGAGAAGAACCTTACTTGTGTATAATATGGAGAACAGCACTCTTTATGTCTACAATAGAGGACAACAGTGCCCGTGAATAAGAGAGCACAGCAGCCCCTCTGTACAATATGGAGAACAGCAGCCCTGTGCATAATATAGAAAACAGAAGACCCTATGTATAATACATATAAATATAGAAAACAGCAGTCCGTGTGTTTAATAATGAGAACAGCAGTCCCTGTGTCTAATATAGAAAACAGCAGTCACTGTGCATAATATATAGAACAACAGTCCCTGTGTTTAAGAAAGAGAGCAGCAGTCCCTGTGTTTAATACAGAGAACAGCAATCCCTGTGTCTCATTTAGGGAACAGCAGTCTCTGAGTCGAATATAGAGAACAGCCGTCTCTGTGCATAATATGTAGAACAGCAGTGCTCTATAATATAGAGAATACCAAACTCAGTGAGTAACGTAGAATACAGCAGCCCCTTTTTATAGTGTGGAGAATAGTAGTCTGTGTGAATATTTTGGAGAACAACAGATCCTGTGTCTCATGTAGAGAACAATTGTCCCTGAGTGTATGGTAATGAACAGTTGTCCCTGCGTAAAATGTAGAGAACAGTGGTCCTGCATACATTGTAGGGAAGAGCCGTCCCTGTGTACAGTGTAGAGAACAGCAATCCCTTCATAAAGTATAGAGAACAACAGTCCATATATTTAATAAAAAGAACAGCAGTCCCTGTTTATAGCATAGAGAATAGCAGTCTCTGTGATTCATAAAGGGAACAGCAATCCGTGTGTATCGTGTAGAGAACAGTAGTCGCTGTGTATAATACAGAGAACACGTGTCCCTGTGTATATTATAAAGAGCAGGTGTCCCTCTGTGCAATATAGAGAACAGCCTTACCTATATATAAAATGGAGTATAGCAGTCCTTGTGTCAATTATACAGAACAGCAGTGCCTGTGTATAAGTGAGAACAGCAATCCCTGTGTACAATAGAGAGAACAGCAGTCCCTGTGTATAAAAAAGTGAACAGCATACTCTGTGCATAATGTTGACAGCAGCAATCTCTGTGTCTCATGTAGCGAACAGCAGTTCCTATGTCTAATCTCAGGAACAATAGTCCATGTGTAGAGAAAACAGAGAACAACAATCCCCGCGTTTAATGTTGGGAACAGCAGTTTCCATGGCGAACAGCAATCCCTGTGTCTAGCACATAAAATAGCATTCCCTGTGTATAATGGAGAGAACAGCAATCCCTGTTTCTCATGTAGGGAGCAGCAGCTCCTGTGTATAATATTAAAAATAACATTCCCTGAGTCTCATGTAAGGAACAGCCGTTCCTGTGTATAATGTAGAGAACAGCAGTCTCTCTGTACACTATACAGAGCAGCATATTCTCTATATGTACCTGTCTATATTCCACAAAACAGCCATACCTCTGTACAATACAGAGATCTACAGTCTCTGTGTATCACATAGAGAACAACAATCCCTGTTGTATAATATAGAGAACAGTAGTCCCAGCGCACAATGCAGAGAACAGCAGTAACTGCGTACAATGGAAACCAGCAGTCCATGTGTGCAGCACAGAGAACAACAGTGCCTCAGTACATGGTGGAGAGCAGTAATCTCTGAGTATAATATAGAGAACAGCAGTGCCTGTGTATGATAGAAAGAACAACAGTCTCTGTGTTTATTACACAGAAAAGGAGTCCTGAGTATACTATAGAGAACAGCAGTCCCTATGTCTGTTATAGAGAACAGTAGTCCCTGTGTATAATGTAGAGAAGAGCAGTCCCTGAATATAATATAGAGAACAGCAGTTCCTGTATATGTTATACAGAATGGTAGTCCCTATATCTAATTTAGAAAACAGCTGTTCCTGTATCTATTAGACAGAACAGCAGTCGCTATGTATAATATAGAGAACTGCAATCCCACAGTACAATACAGAGATGAGCAGTCCCTGTGTATAACACAGAGAACAGCAAGTCTCTAAGTATAAAATAGAGAATAGCAGTCTCTGCGCACATGCAGAGAACAGCAGTAACTGTGTACAATGTTGAGACCATCAGCCCATGTGTACAACATAGAGAACAACAGTGCCTATGTTCATTGTAGGGGACAAGAGTCACTGTGTATTATATAGTGATCAGCCATCTGTGAGTATGATATAGAGAACAGCAGTCTCTGTGTCTATTATAGAGAACATCAGTCCCCATGTATAATACAGTGAACAGCAGTCCTTGTGCATAATAGAGAGAACATCAATCCATGTGCACAACGGAAAGAACACCAGTCCCTGTGTCTAATATGGAGAACAACAGTCCCAATCTATAAGCTGGAGTCTCTGTGTATAATATAGAGAACAGCAGTCGCTGTGTACAATAAAGAGAACGCCAGTGCCTGTGTAAAATATAGAAAACAGCAGTCCCTGTGCACAATATCTAGAACATGAGTCACTGTGTACAATATAGGAAACAGGTATCCCTGTGTATAATGTAGAGAGCAGCAGTCCCTGTGTATAATACAGAGAACAGCTGTCCCTGTGTTTAATAAAGAGAGCAGCAATCCCTCTGTTTAAGACAGAGAACAGCAGTCGCTGTGTCTCATAAAGGGAACAGCAGTCCCTTTGTCTAATATGGTGAACAGCAGCCCCAGTGTATAAGATAGAGTCCCTGTATATGATATAGAGAACAACAGTCTCTGTGCAAAATACAGAACTTGAATCCCCTGTGTATAATAGAGAGGACTGTCAACCCTGTGTATAATAAAGAGAACACCAGTGCTTGTGTACAATATAGAAAACAGCAGTCCCTGTGCACAAAATAGAGAACATGAGTCACTGTGTACAATATAGAAAGCAGGTATCCCTATGTATAATATAGAGAGCAGCTGTCCCTGTGTATACTACAGAGAACAGCAGTCCCTGTGCATAATATAATGAACAGTAGTCACAATATAGAGAACAGTTGTCCCTGTGTTTAATAAAAAGAGCAGCAATCCCTCTGTTTAATATAGAGAGCAGCAGTCACTGTGTAAAATATAGAGAACAGCAAACCCTGTGAATAATGTAGAAAACAACAGTCTCTGTTTATAATATGGAGACCAGTAGTCCCTGTGTATGTTGTGGAGAAGAGCAGAACCTGTGTCTCTTGTGAAGAACAGCAGTCTCTATGTGTAATGTAGAGAACAGCTGTCCCTGAGTGTATGGTAGAGAACGGTAGTCCCTGTGTAAAGTGTAGAAAACAACAGTCCTGCAAACATTTTCGGGAAGATCAGTCCATATATACTGTGTGGAGAAAAGGAGTCCTACATATAATATAAGAGAACAGCAGTAACTGTCTTTAATAAAGAGAACAGCAATCCCTGTGTATAATATAGAACAGCAGTCCCCGTGTTTCATACAGAGAACAACAGTTGCTGTGTATAATATAGAGAACACGTGTCCCTGTGTATATTAAAGAGAGCAGGAATTCCTCTGCGTAATACAGAGAACAGCCTTCCCTGTGTGTAATATGGGGAACAACAGTACTTCTGTCAATTATATAAAACAACAATGTCCGTGTATAAGAGAGAACAGCACTCTCTGTCTATTGCACAGAACAGCATTCCCAATGTATAAAATAAGAAACAGCAGTCCCTGCACAGCAGAGCCTGTGTACATTGTAGAGGACAGCTGGCCTTGTGTCTATTATAGAGAACGTCAGTCCCAATGTACAACATGGAGAACAACAATCCCTGTGTATAATATAAACAACACCAGTGCCTGTGTATAATATAGAAAACAACAGTCCCTGTGTATAATATAGAGAACAGCAGTGCCGGTGCATAATGTAAAGAACAGCAGTCACTGTGTACAACCTGGAGAACAGCTGTCCCTGTGTATTATATCGAGAACATGAGTAACTGTGTATAAAATAGAGAACAGCTATCAATGTGCACAATATAAAGAATAGCAGTCCCTGTGCCTATTTTAGAGAGCAGCAGTGCCTGTATCTAATATAGAGCACAGCAGTCTCTGTGTACAATATGGAAAACAGCAGTCCCTGTGCATAATACAGAGAACAGCATTCCCTGTGTTTAATAAAGAGAGCAGCAGACTCTGTATATAATATAGAGAATAGCAGTCCCTGTTTCTTATATAGGGAACGGCAGTCCCTGTGTGTAACAAAGAGAATAGCAGTCACTGTGTATAATATGGAAAACAGCAAACACTGAGGCAGTTCCTGATTCTAATGTGGAGAAAAGCAATACCAGTGTATAATATAGAGAACAGCAGTTTGAATGTCTAGTAGAGAACAGAAGTCCATGAGTAAAATGTAGAGACCGGCAGTCCTGCGTACATTGTGGAGAACAGCAGTCCCTGTTTCTAAAGAGGAGAACATTAGTCCCTGTGTATACTGTGGAGAACAGCAGATCCTGTGTCTCATGTAGAGAGCAGCTGTGCCAGTGGATAATAGAGAGAACAGCTCTCCCTGAGTGTCTGGTTGAGAACAGTAGTCCCAATGTAACACGTAGAAAAATGTGTTTCTACGGACATTCTATAGTACAGCAGTCCTACATATAATACAGAGACCAGCAGTCCCAGTGCAGTGCCTGTGTGTATTCTGGAGAATGGCAGTCCCTGTGCAGAACATAGAGAATAGTTGTCCCTATGTATCATACAGAGAACAGCAGTCACTTTGTGAAATGTAGAGAACGTGTGTGTGTGTGTGTGTGTGTATGTGTGTATAATAGAGACCAGCTGTTACTGTTTATAACATATAGAACAGTAGTCTCTGTGTCTCATGTTTTGAACAGCATTCCCTGTGTCTAATAACAACTGTCACTGTTTATAATATAGTGGAAAGAACTCCTTATGTATAATATAGAGAACAGCAGTCCCTGTGTTGAATAAAGAGAACATCAGTCCCTGTGTTGAATAAAGAGAACAGCAGTCCCTGTGTTTAATAAAGTGAACAGCTGTCCTCTGTATAATATACAGAACAACAGTCTCGAGAAGGGGACTGCTTGTGCATAATGTAGAGGACATCGGTCTCTGTGTCTCATATAGGGAACAGCTGTCCCAGTGTCTAATATAGGCAACAATTGTCAAGTGTAAAATAAAGAGAATAGCTGTACCTGTGTATAATATAGACAACAGCAGTCCTTGTGTCTAATACAGAGGACAGCAGTCCAAATTTATCATCGAGAGAAATGCACTCTCTGTGTACAGTGTTGAGAACAGCAGTCCTTGTACTGTTTTCTAACAGCAGTCCCTCTGTGTATTTGAGAAAAGTAGTGCCTGTGTATTATATAAAGAACAGCAGTACGTAATATAGACAACGGCAGTTCTGTTGAGCACAGCAGTCCTGTTGTATGAGACAGGGAACAGCAGTCCCTGTGTACAATATGGTGAACACCAGACCCTGTAAAAAATATAGAGGACAGCAGATGCTTGTCCCTGTGCATAACATAGAGAATAGTTGTCCCTATGTATCATGCAGAGAACAGCAGTCACTTTGTGAAATGTAGAGAACGTGTGTGTGTGTGTATAATAGAGACCAGCTGTTACTGTTTATAACATACAGAACAATAGTCCCTGTGTCTCATATTGGGAACAGCAGTCCCTGTGTCTAATATAGAGAATAACTGTCACTGTGTATAATAAAGAGGAAAGAACTCCTTATGTATAATGTAGAGAACATCAGTCCCTGTGTTGAATAAAGAGAACAGCAGTCCCTGTGTTTAATAAAGAGAACAGCAGTCCTGTGTATAATATACAGAACAACAGTTTCAGTGGTTATTTTCGAGAACGGGACTGCCTGTGCATAATGTAGAGAACATCAGTCTCTGGGTCTCATATAGGGAACAGCTGTCCCGGTGTCTAATATAGGCAACGACTGTCAAGTGTAAAGACAACAGCAGTCCCTGTGTCTAATACAGAGGACAGCAATCCAAATTTATCATCAAGAGAAATGCACTCTCTGTGTACAGTGTTGAGAACAGCAGTCCCTGTGTATAATATAGAGAACAGCAGTCCCTCTGTGTATTTGAGAATAGTAGTGCCTGTGCATTATATAAAAAACAGCAGTCCCTGTGTATAATATAGACAATAACAGTTCATATGTATAATATAGAGAACAGCAGTCCTGTTGTATGAAACAGGGAACAGCAGTCCCTGTATACAATATGGTGAATACATGACACTGTGAAAAATATAGAGAACAGCAGATGCTGTGTCTAATACAAAAAAAATCCCTGTGTTTAATAAAGAAATCAGTGATTCTTGTGTATAATATAGAGAACAGCAGTCCAACTTTGTAATACAGAAAACAGCTGTCCATGTGTATAATATAGAGAAAAGCAGTCCTGCGTATAATATAGAGAACAGCAGTCCCTGTGTCTAACACAGGGAACAACATTCACTGGGAATAATGTAGAGAATAGCTGTACCTGTACACAATATAGCCAACAGCAGTCCCTATATCTAATATCGAGGACAGCTGTCCAGATGTGTATTTCAGAGAAAAGCACTCTCTGTGTACAGTGTCAAGAACAGCAACCCCTGTGTATCATACGGAAAACAGAACTTTCTGTATATAATATATACAAGCAGTCTCCTTGTCAATTTCAGAGAAGTGTAGTGCTTGTGTATAATATAAACAACAACAGTCCCTTTGTACAATATGGGGAACAGCAGTTCATATGCATTATCCAGAGAATAGCAGTCACTGTGTATAATTTAGATAAAAACACTCTCTGTGCACAATGTTGAGAACACCAGTCCCTGTGTATAATATAGAGAACAGCAGATGATGTGAATAATATGAAGAACATGCATCACTGTGTTTAAAAAAGAGAACAGCTGTCACTGTGTATAATATGGCGAACACTGGTGTTTGTGTATAATATAGAGAACAGCAGTCCCTATATACAATATAAAGGACATAAGTCATTGTGTATAATATAGAGACAAGCCATTCCTGTGTGTAATATAGAGAGTAGCAGACTCTGTGTATAATGTAGAGAACTGCAGTCCATCTGTATAATACAGAAAATAGCAGTCCCTTTGTGCAATATAGAGAAAAGCAGTTCTGTGTGTAATATAGAGAACAGCAGTCCAAATGCATCATCTAAAGAAAAGCACTCTCTGTGTGCAATGTGTGTAATATAGAGAGTAGCAGACTCTGTGTATAATGTAGAGAACTGCAGTCCATCTGTATAATACAGAAAATAGCAGTCCCTTTGTGCAATATAGAGAAAAGCAGTCCCTGTGTATAATATCGAGAACAGCAGTCCCTTTTTATATTTGACAACAGTAGTGCCTGTGCATTATATAAAGAACAGCAGTCCCTGTACGTAATATAGACAACAGCAGTTCATATGTATAATATAGAGAACAGCAGGCCCGCTGTATGAGACAGAGAACAGCAGTCCCTGTGTACAATATGGTGAACACCAGACCCTGTGAATAATATAAAGTTCAGCAGATGCTGTGTCTATACAAAAAAAATGAATTCCTCTGTTTAATAAAGATAACAGTGATCCTTGTGTATAATATAGAGAACAGCAGTCCAACTGTATAATACAGAAAACAGCAGTCCCTGTGTATAATATAGAGAACAGCAGTCCCTGTTTCTAATACAACATTCATTGGGAATAATAGCTGTACCTGTGTATAATATAGACAACAGTAGTCCCTAATATCAAGGACAGCTATCCAGATGTGTAATCCAACGGAAAGCACTCTCTGTGTACAGTGTCGAGACCAGCAGCCCCTGTGATTCATACGGAAAACAGCAGTTTCTGTATATAATAAATAGAACAGCAGTCTCTGTGTCAATTTCAAAGAACTGCAGTGCCTGTGCATAATATAAACAACAGCAGTCCCTATGTACAATATGGGGAACAGCAGTCCCTGTGTATAATGTGGAGAACAGAAGATGCTGTGTCTAATATAAAGAACACGAATCCCTGTGTTAAGTGAATAGGACAGCTGTCCCTGTGTACAATATAGAGAATATGTGTTACTGTATGTACTATAGAGAACAGTTATCCCTGTGCAAAATATAGAGAACAGCAGTTCATATGTATTATCCAGAGAACACTAGTCCCTGTGTATAATATAGAGAACAGCAGATGATGTGAATCATATAAAGATTATAGAGAGCAGAAGTCCCTCTGTGTAATATAGAGAACAGCATTACCTGTGTAAAATATGGAGAACAGCATTCCTTATGTTAATTATACAGAACAACAGCACCCATACAAGAGAGAACAGCAGCCCCTGTATACAATATAGCGAACAGCAGTCCCTGTGTATAAAAAAGTGAACAGAAGAGCCTTTGTACAATATGAAGAACAGTGATCCCTGTGTATATTATAGAGAACAGTCACTGTGTCTGTTTTAGAGAACAGCAGGGCCTGTGCATAATACAGAGATCTGCAGACCCTGTGCACAATATGGAGAACAGCTATCCCTCTATTTTAGAGAATGGCATTGCCTGTACATTTTGTAAAGAACAGCAGTTCCTGTGTGTAATATTGAAAACAGCAGTTCATGTGCATAATATAGAGAACAACAGTCCCTCTGTTTCATACAGAAAACAGCAGTCTCTTTGAATGATATAAAGAACAGCAATCCCTCTGTATAATACAGTGAGCAGCAATCCCTGTGTATAAGAAAGTGAACAGCAGTTTCTGTGATTATTTTCAAGAACAACACTGCCTATGCATCATGTAGGGAACAGTGGTCTCTGTGTCTCCTGTTGGAAACAGCAGTCCCTGTGTCCAATATAGGGAACAACAGTCACTGTGTATAATATAGACAACAGTAGTCCCTATGTCTAAGATAGAGGACAGCAATCCAGATGTGTAATCTAGAGAACAGCAGTCACTGTGTATGATATCAAGAAAAGCACTCTCTGTGTACAATGTCGGAAACAGCAGTTCCTGCATATAAAACAGCAGACGCTGTGTCTAATATAAAGAAAATGACTCCCTTTGTTTAATAAAGAGAACCGCCCTCCCAGTGTGTAATATAGAGAACAGCTATCCCTGTGCGTAATATAGAGAGCAGCACTCCCTGTGGAAAATATAGATGATAGCAGTCCCTGTATCTATTTTAGAGAACTGTCTGTGCACAATGTAAAGAACAGCAGCCCCTTTGTAAAATATAGAGAACCACAGTTCATATGTATAATATAGAGAGGATCATTTCCTGTGTCTTGTATAGAGAAAAATGTGTAACCTAGACAACTGTAGCCCCTGTGTATAATATAGGCAACAGCTGTCCCTGTGTATAATACAGAAAACAGTAGTCTCTGTGCATAATATAGAGAACAACAGTCCATCTGTACAAGGAAGAAAACAGTAGTCTCTGTGTACAATGTTGAAAACAGAGGTCCCTGTGTTTAATAAAGAGAACGGCAGTCCTTTGTGTAATATAGAGAACAGCAGTTTCTGTGATTATTATCGAGAACAGCACTGCCTATGTATAATGTAAAGAATAGCAGTCTCTGTGTCATATAAAGGGAACATCTGTCCCTGTGCCTAATACAAGGAACAACAGTCACTGTGTATAATAAAGAGAATACCTGTACCTGTGTATAATATAGAAAACAACAGTCCCTGTGTCTAATGTAGAGAACAGAAGACGCTGTGTCTTATACAAACAACATGACTCGCTGTGTTTACTAAAGAGAACAGCCGACCATGTATAAAATATAGAGAACAGCCATCCCTGTGTACAATATAGAGACCAGCAATCCCGGTGTACAATATGGAGAAAAGCAGTCTTTGTGTACAATGTCAAGAACAGGAGTCCCTGTGTATAGTATAGAGAACAGCAGTTTCTGTGATTATTTTCAGGAACAGCACTTTCTGTGTATAATATAGAGAGCAGCCATCTCTGTGTCTCATATAGGGGACAGCTGTCCCTGTATCTAACATAGGGAACAACAGTTATTGTGTACAATATAGGGAACAGTAACCCCTGTGCATGATATAGAGAATAGCTGTGCCTGTGTATAATATAGACAACAGCAGTCCCTGTGTCTAATATAGAGGACAGCAGTCCATATGTATAATCTAGAGAAAAGCACTCTCGGTGTACAATCTTGAGAACAGCAGTCTTTGTGTATAATATAGAGAACAGCAGACACTGCATCTAATATAAAGAACATGACCCATGTGTTTAATGAAGAGAACCGTCCTGCCTGTGTATCATATAGAGAATACCAGTGGCTGGGTATAATATAGACAACAACTGTCCCTGTGTACAATATAGAGAATATGAGTCACTGTGTATAATATAGAGAACAGCTATCTCTGAGTACATTTGCACACAGGGACTGCTGTTCCCTAAAATATACAGAGGGACTGCTGATCTCTATATTGTACACAGGGCCTGCTGTTCTCTTAAATAGACACAATGACTGTTGTTCTCTATATCATGCACAGGGACTTCTGCTCTCAATATTAAACACAGGGATAGCTGTTCTACTTATTAAAACAGGGATTCATGTTCTTTATATTAGACACAGCATCTGCTGCCCTCTCTATTATAAAGATGGACTGCTGTTCTCGACATTGTACACAGAGAGTGTTTTTGTCTATATTATACACAGTGACTGCTGTTCTCTGGAGTATACATACGGACCGCTGTTTTCTTTATTAAACTCAGGACTGCTGTTCTCGACATTGCACGCAGAGACTGCTTTTCTCTATAATGTACACAGGGTCTGCTGTTCTCTATGTTATACACAGGGACTGCTGTTTTCTGTATTATACAGAGGGACTGCTGTTCTTTAATAAAGAGAACTGCAGTCCTGTGTATAATATAGAGAAAAACAGTTTCTTTGATTATGTTCTAGAACAGCACTACCTGTGTATAATATAGAGAACATTAGTCTCTTTGTCTCATATCGGGAACAGCTATCCCTGGGTCTAATGTAGCAGTCCCTGTGTATAATATAGAGAAAAGCAGTCTCTGCGTACAATGTCGAGAACAGCAGTCCCTCTCTTTAATAAAGAGAACAGCAGTCCTCTGTATGATTTAGAAAACAGCAGTGTCTGTTTTTATTTTCGTGAAGAGCACTACTTGTGTAAAATAGAGAACAGCAGACTCTGTTCTCATATGGAGAACAGCAGTCCCCTGTGTATGATATAGAGAATAGCTGTACCTCTGTATAATATAGACAAGGGCAGTCTCTGTGTCTAATATGGAGGACAGCAGTCCATATGTATAATCTAGAAAAAAACACTCTCTGTATACAATGACGAGAACAGTAGTCCCTGTGTGTAATATAGATAACATCAGATGCTGAGACTAATATAAAGAACATGAATCCCTGTGTTTAATAAAGAGGATAGCCGCCCCTGTGTATAATATAGAGAACACGACTGTCCATGTACAATATGGAGAACAGCAGTCCCTGTGTACAAGATAGAGAATATGAGTCACTGTGTATAATATATAGAACAGCTAGCTCTCTGTGCAATACAGAGTGTAATATAGAGAACAGCAGTGCCTGTGCATAATTCAAAGAACATGACTCCCTGTGTTTAATGAAGAGAGCAGATGTCCCTGTGCACATAGAGAATATGAGTCACTGTGTATAATATCAAGAACAGCTATCCCTGTGTGTAATATAGAGCGAAGCAGTCTCTGTGAGTAATATAGAGAAGAGCATTCACTGTATCTTATATAAGAGAATAGAAGATGCTGTGTCTAATTTCAAGAACATGAATCCCTGAGTTTAATAAAGAGCACAGCCGTCCCTGTGTATAATATAGAGAACACCAGTGTCTGTGTCTAATATAGAGAACAGCAGTCCCTGTGCACAGTATAGAGAATATGCGTCACTGTGTATAATATAGAGAACAGCTATCCCTGTTTGGCATATAGAGAGCAGCAGTCGCTGTGTATAATATCGAGAACAGCAGGCCATGTGTACAATATAGTCAAAAGCAATCCCTCTGTCTATTTTAGAGAACAGCAGTGCTTATAAAGAACTGCAGTCCCTCTGTGTAATACACAGAACAGCAGTTCCTGTGTATAATATAGAGAAAAGCAGTCCCTATGTATAATATAGAGAACAGCAGTCCTGTTTATAATTTAGAGAACAGCAGTTTCTGTGATTATTTTCGAGAACACCACTGCCTGTGTATAATATAGAGAAAAGCAGTCCCTATGTATAATATAGAGAACAGCAGTCCTGTTTATAATTTAGAGAACAGCAGTTTCTGTGATTATTTTCGAGAACACCACTGCCTGTGTATAATATAGAGAACAGCAGTCCTGTTTATAATTTAGAGAACAGCAGTTTCTGTGATTATTTTCGAGAACACCACTGCCTGTGTGTAATATAGAGAACAGCAGTCCCTCTGTATAATACAGAGAACAGCAGTCACTATGTATAATATAGAGAAAAGCAGTCTCTGTGTGCAATGTCCAGAACAGCAGTCCCTCTCCTTAATAAAGAGATCAGCAGTGTCTGTGATTATTTTCGTGAAGAGCACTACTTGTGTAAAGTATAGAGAACAGCAGACTCTGTGTCTCATATGGAATACAGCGGCCCCTGTATATAATATAGAGAATAGCTGTACCTCTGTATAATATAGACAACAGCAGTCCCTATGTCTAATATGGAGGACAGCAGTCCATACGTATAATCTAGAAAAAAGCACTCTCTGTGTACAATGACGAGAACAGTAGTCCTTGTGTGTAATATAGATAACAGCAGATGCTGAGACTAATATAAAAAACATGAATCCCTGTGTTTAATAAAGAAGATAGCTGCCCCTGTGAATAATATAGAGAACACGAATGTCCGTGTATAATATAGAGAACAGCAGTCCCTATGTAGACAACAGACAATAGGGGCAGGAGTAGGTCATTCTGCCCTTCAAGACTGCACCACCATGAATTATAATCATGACTGATCATCCTCAATCAGTCTCCTGTTCCTGCCTTATCGCCATAACCCTTGATTCCATTATCCTTGAGAGGTCTATCCAACTCTTTCTTAAACGAATCCAGAGACTGGGCCTACACTGCCTTCTGGGGCAGAGCATTCCACACACCCACCACTCTGGGTGGAGAGGTTTCTCCTCATCTCTGTCCTAAATGGCCTACCCCTTATTTTTAAGCTGTGTCCTCTGGTTTGGGACTCACCCATAAGCGGAAACATGTTTCCTGCCTCCAGAGTGTCCACTTCTTTAATAATCTTATACGTCTCAATCAGATCCCCTCTCAGTCTTCTAAACTCAAGGGTATACAAACCCAGTCGCTCCAATCTTACAAAGTAAGATGGTCCCGCCATTCCAGGAATCGACCTCATGAACCAAGCTGCACTTCCTCAATAGCCAGATTGTCTTTCCTCAAATTTGGAGACCAGAACTGCACACAATATTTCATGTTCTCACCAGGGTCCTGTACAGCTGCAGAAGAATCTCTTTGCTTCTATACTCAATCCCTCTTGTTATGAAGGCCAGCATGCTATTAGCTTTCTTCACTACCTGCTGTACCTGCACGCTTGCGTTCATTGACTGGTGTACAAGAACACCCAGATGTCTTTGTACTGCCCCTTTACCTAACTTGACTCCGTTTAGGTAGTAATCTGCCTTTCTGTTCTTGGCACCAAAGTGGATAACCATACATTTATCCACATTAAACTGCACCTGCCATGCATCTGTCCACTCACCTAACCTGTCCAGGTCACTCTGTAATCTCCTAACATCCTCCTCACATTTCACCTTGCCAACCAGCTTTGTATCATCAGCAAATTTGCTAATGTTACTATTAATACCATCTTCTATATCATTAATATACATTGTAAAAAGCTGGATCCCTGCAGTACCCGCCAGCCATTCCGAAAGTTTTATCATTACTCTTTGTTTCCTGTCAACCAACCAATTTTCAATCCAAGTCAGTACTTTGCCCCCAATACCATGCGCCTTAATTTTGTTCACTAACCTCCTATGTGGGACTTTATCAAAGGCTTTCTGAAAGTCCAAATACACTATATCCACTGGATCTCCCTTGTCCATCTTCAGAGTTACATCCTCAAACAATTCCAGAAGATTAGTCAAGTATGATTGCCCTTTCATAAATCCATGCTGACTCTGATCTATCTTGTTACTGCTATCCAGATGTGTCGTAATTTCATCCTTTATAATTGACTCTAGCATCTTTCCCACCACTGAGGTCAGACTAACTGGTCTATAATTTCCTGCTTTCTCTCTCGCTCCTTTCTTAAAGGGTAGTACAACATTAGTCACCCTCCAATCAAACTCTGGAAAAGAAAATCACCAACACATCCATTTTCAAGATAGAGAATATGAGTCACTGCGTATAATATGGAGAACAGCTATCTCTGTGTGCAATACAGAGAGTAGCAGACCCTGTGTGTAATATAGAGAACAGCAGTGTCTGTGCACAATACAAAGAACATGACTCCCTGTGTTTAATGAAGAGAACAACCATCCCTGTGTACAATATAGAGAATATGAGTCACTGTCTATAACATTGAGAACAGCTATCCCTGTGCGTAATATAGACAACAGCAGTTCATAGGTATAATGTAGAGAAGAGCATTCGCTGGGTCTTACATTGAGAACAGCAGATGCTGTATCTAATTTCAAGAACATGGATCCCTGAGCTTAATAAAGAGCGCAGGCACCCCTGTGTACAATATAGAGAACATGAGTCACTGTGTATAACATCAAGAACAGCTATCCCTGTGTGTAATATAGAGAGCAGTAGGGCTTATGCCCGAATTGTCAATTCTCCTGCTCCTTGGATGCTGCCTGGCCTGCTGTGTTTTTCCAGCATCACATTTTTCAACTCACTGTGTATAATATGGAGAGCAGCTATCCCTGTGCATAATATAGAGAGCAGCACTATCTGTGGAAAATATAGGTGATAGCAGTCCCTGTATCTATTTTAGAGAACTACAGTGCCTGTGCACAATGTAAAGAACAGCAGTCACTTTGTAAAATATTGAGAACAACAGTTCATATGTATAATATAGAGAGGAGAATTTCCTGTGTCTTGTATAGAGAACAGTCGTCCATATGTATAATCTAGAGAACAGCAGTCCACCTGTACAACACAGAAAACAGCAGTCTCTGTTACAATGCTGAAAACAGCAGGTCGCTGTGTTTAATAAAGAGAACGGCAGTCCTGTGAATAATATAGAGAACAGCAGTTTGTGTGATCATTATTGAGAACAGCACTGCCTGTGTAAAATGTAAAGAATAGCAGTCTCTGTGTCGCATAAAGGGAACAGCTGTCCCTGCGTCTAATACAAGGAACAACAGTCACTGTGTGTAATAAATTGAATAGCTGTACCTGTGTATAATATAGACAATAGCACTCCCTGTTTCTAATATAGAGAACAGAACACGCTGTGTCTAATACAAACAACAAAGAGAACAACCATTCCTGTGTATGATATGGAGACCAGCAATCCCTGTGTACAATATAGAGAAAAGCAGTCTTTGTGTACAATGTCAAGAACAGCAGTCCCTGTGTGTTGCATAAAGAACAGCAGTTCCTGTGATTATTTTCAAGAACAGCACTGCCTGTGTATAATATAGAGAGCAGCCATCTCTGTGTCTCATATAGTGAACAGCTGTCTCTGTATCTAATACAGGGAACAACAGTTATTGTGTATAATATAGAGAACAGCAGCCCCTGTGTATAATATAGAGAATAGCTGTACCTATGCATAACAGCAGTCCCTGTATCTAATATTGAGGATAGCAGTCCATATGTATAATCTAGAGAAAAGCACTCTCAGTGTACAATGTTGAGAACAGCCGTCTTTGTGTATAATATAGAGAACAACAGATGCTGTGCCTGATATAAAGAACAAGAATTCCTTTATTTAATAAAGTGAATAACCATACCTGCATATTATAGAGGTGTATATTATAGAGAATGTGAGTCCCTGTGTACAATATAGAGAATATGAGTCACTGTATATACTACAGAGAACAGCTATCACAGTGTGTAATACAGAGAGCAGAGGTTCCTGTGTATAATATCGAGAACAGCAGTCCCTGTGTCTAATTCAGAGAACAGCAGTGTCTGTGCACAATATGAGGAACAGCAGTCCCTGGGTAAAATATCGAGAACAGCAGTCCATATGTATCATCAAGAGCACAGCAGTAATTGTGTCTAATATAGAGAAAAGCAATCTTTGTGAACAATGTCGAGAATGGCAGTCCATGTGTATAATATAGAGGACAGCAGATGCTGTGTTTAATGTAAAGAACATGAATCCCTGTGTTTAATGTAGAGAACGCCAGTGTCTGTGTACAATATAGAGAACAGCAGGAGAAAGTGAGGACTGCAGATGCTGGAGATCAGAACTGAAAATGTGTTGCTGGAAAAGCACAGCAGGCCAGGCAGCATCCAAGGAGCAGGAGAGTCGACGTTTCGGGCATGAGCCTTCATTCCTGAAGAAGGGCTCATGCCCGAAACGTCGACTCTCCTGCTCCTTGGATGCTGCCTGACCTGCTGTGCTTTTCCAGCAACACATTTTCAGATAGAGAACAGCAGTCCCTGTGTATAATATCGAGAAACACAATCTCTGCGTACAATGTCGAGAACAGCAGTCCCTGTATTTATTTATGAGAACAGCACTTTCTATGTACAATACAGAGAACAGATGTCCCTGTATCAATTTCAGAGAACTGCAGTGCCTGTGCATAATTTAAAGAACAGCAGTCCATGCATACAATATGTGGAACAGCGCTCCCTGTGAACAATACGAAGGATGGCTATCCCTGTGCATAATACAGAGAACACCAGTGTCTGTGTATAAAATAGAGAACAGCAGATGCTGTGTCTAATATAAAAAATATGACTCCCTGTGTTTGAAAATGTGTAAAATATGGAGAATGTCAGTACTTGTGTCTATTTTAGAGAACAGCAGTCCCTCTGTCAATTTTAGAGAACAGCAGTGTCTGTTTATTATATAAAAAAAACAGCAGTCCCTATGTGCAATATAGACAACAGCAAGCCCTCTGCATAATACAGAGAACAGCAGTCTCTGTGTATAATATAGAGAACAGCAGTCTCTGTGCCTATTTTACAGAAAATCCCTGTAATATAGAGAATTGCAGTCCCTCTGACTATTTTACAGAACAGCAGAGCCTCTGTGCATAATATAAAGAACAACAGTCCCTGTGTACAATATAGACAACAGCAGTCCCTGTGCATAATGTAGAGAACAGCAGTCCATCTGTACAACACAGAAAACAACAGTCACTGTGTACAATGTTGAAAACTGCAGTCCCTGTGTTTAATAAAGAGAATGGCAGTCCTGTATATAATATAGAGAACAGCAGTTTCCATGATTATTATCGAGAGCAGCACTGCCTGTGTATAATGTAAACAATAGCAGTCTCTGTGTCGCAGAGAGGGAACAGCTGTCCTGGTGTCTAATGTCGGGAACAACAGTCGCTGTGTACAATATAGAGAATAGCTGTACCTATGTATAATATAGAGAACAGCCGTCCCTGTGTCTAATATAGAGAACAACAATCCATGTGTATAATCTAGAGAAAAGCATGCTCTGTGTACAATGTTGAGAACAGCAGTCCCTGTGTATAATATAGAGAACAACTACCTCTGTGCACAATATAGAGAGCAGCTGACCCTGTGTACAATATAGAGAACAGCAGTGCCTGTGAACAATACAAAGAACATAACTCCCTGTGTTTCATGAAGAGAACAGCCGTCCCTATGTACAATTTAGAGAAAATGAGTCACTGTGTACAATATAGAGAACAGCTATCTCTGTGTACAATTGCACACAGGGACTGCTGTTCTTTATAAAATGCACAGGCACTGCTGTTCTCTAAAATATACAGAGGGACTGCTGTTCTCTACATTGTACACAGGGCCTGCTGTTATCTTAAATAGACACAATGACAGTTGTTCTCTATATTATACACAGTGACCCATTCTGTATATTGTACACAGGGACTGCTGTTCTCTAGATTATAAACAGGGACTGCTGTTCTCTATATTATACACAGGGACGCCTGTTCTCTTTATTAAAGTAGGGATTCATTTCTTTATATTAGACACAGCATCTGCTGCTCTCCATATTATACAGAGGGACTGCTGTTCTTGACATTGTACACAGAGAGTGCTTTTGTTTATATTATACACAGTGACTGCTGTTCTCTGGATTGTACATACGGACTGCTGTTCTCTTTACTAAACTCAGGGACTGCTGTTCTCGACGTTGTACTCTGAGACTGCTTTTCTCTATATTGTACACAGAGACTGTTTCTTTCTATAGTATACACAGGGACTGCTGTTCACTATATTATACACAGGGACTGTTATTTTCTGTATTATGCAGAGGGACTGCTGTCCTGACCCTGTCTTTCATAAAGAGAACTGCAGTCCTGTGTATAATATAGAGAAAAGCAGTTTCTGTGATTATGTTCGAGAACAGCACTGCCTTTGTATAATATAGAGAACAGCAGTCTCTGTGTCTCATATTGGGAACAGTTATCCCTGGGTCTAACATAGAGAACAGTAGCCCCTGTGCATAATATAAAGAATAGCTGGACATGTGTATAATACAGAGAACAGCAGTCCCTGTGTATAATATAGAGAACCGCAGTTTCTGTGATTATGTTCGAGAACAGCACTGCCTTTGTATAATATAGAGAACAGCAGTCTCTGTGTCTCATATCGGGAACAGCTGTCCCTTTGTCTACTAAAGAGAAAAACAGTTACTGTGTACAATATAGAGAACAGTAGCCCCTGTGTATTATATACAAAATAGGTGTAGCTGTGTATAATATAGACAACAGCAGTCCCTGTGTCTAATATAGAGGACAACAGTCCATATGTATGATCTAGAGAAAAGTGCTCTCTGTGTGCAATGTAGACAACAGCAGTCCCTGTGCATAATGCAGAGAACAGCAGCTCCTGTGTATAAAATGGAGAAAAGCAGTCTCTGTGAACAATGCCAAGAACAGCAGTCCCTGTGTTTAATAATGAGAACAGCAGTGTCTGTGTATAATACAGAGAAAAACACTCTCTGTGTACAATGCGGAGAACAGCAGTCCCTGTGAATAATATAGAGCACAGAAGATTCTGTGTCTCATAGAAAGAACATGAATCCCTGTGTTTAATAAAAAGAACAGCTATCCCTGTGTATAATATAGAGAACACCAGTGTCTGTGTATAATATAGAAAACAGCTGTCCCTGTGTACAATGTAGAGTACATGAGTATCTGCGTATAATATAGCGAACAGCCATCCCATGTGAGATATATAGAGAGCAGCAGTCCGTGTTCATAATATAGAGAACAGCAGTCCCTGTCAATAATAAAGAGAACAAAAGTCCCAGTGTCTATTTTAGAGAACAGCAGGCCCTGTGTATAATATAGAGAACAGCAGTCCTTCTGTCTATTTGAGAGAACAGCAGTGCCTGTGCATGTTATGAAGAACAGCAGTCCATGTGTACAATATTGACAACTGCAGTCCTTCTGAATAATATAGAGAACAGCAGTTTAATAAAGAGAACACCAGTCATCATGTATCATGGAGAGAACAGCAGTCCTTGCATACAATATAGAGAACATGAGACTCTGTCTTTAATCTAGCGAACACCTAATATAGAAAGCAGCAGTCCCTGTGTACAATGTAGAGAACGGCGGGCCCTCTGTCTATTTTATAGACCAGCCGTCCCTGTGCATTATATAAAGAACAACAATCCCTGTGCACAATATGGACAACTACAATTCTTAAGGGAACTATAGAGAACAGCAGTCCCTCTGTAACGTACCGAAAACAGCAGTTACTGTGTAAAGTATAGAGAACGTCAGTCCCTATGCATAACATAAAGAAAAGCAGTCTCTGTGTACAATATCAAGAACAGCAGTTCCTGTATTTAATAAAGAGAACAGCAGACCTTTGTATAATATAGAGAAAAACAGTTTCTGTTCTTATTTTCGAGAACAGCACTGCCTTTGTACAATGTTGAGAACAGTAGTCTCTGTGTCTCATAAAGGGAACAGCAGTCTCTGTGTCTAATACAGGGAACAACAGTTACTGTGTAGAAGATAGAGAATAGCTGTACCTGTGTTTAATATAGACAACAAAAGTCCCTGTGTCTAATATGGAGGACAGCAGTCCATATGTATAATCCAGAGAAAAGCACTCTCTGTGTACAATGTCAAGAATTGCAGTTCCTGTATATAATATAGAGAACAGCAATCTCTCTGTGTATTTGAGAACAATAGTGCCTGTGCATTATACAAAGAACAGCAGTCCCTGTGTGTAATATAGACAACAGCAGTTCATATGTATAATATAGAGAACAGCAGTTCCGCTGTATAAGACAGAGAAAAACAGTCTCTGTGTACAATGTCAAGAATAGCAGTCCCTGTCTTTAATTAAGAGAATAGCAGTCCTTTGTATAATTTAGAGGACAGCAGTTTCTGCAATTATTTTCAAGAACAGCACAGCCTGTGCATAACATAGAGAACAGCAGACTCTGTGTCTAATATGGAGAACAGCAGCCCTTGTGTATAATAGAGAATAGCTGGACCTGCGAATAATACAGAAACCAGCAGTCCCTGTGTAACAAATGGAGGACAGCAGCCCATGTGTATAATGTAGAGAAAAGCACTCTCCCTGTACAATGCTGAGAACAGCAATCCCTGTGTGTAATATAGTGACCAGCAGACGCTGTGTCTTGTAAAAAGAATGTGACACCCTGTGTTTAATGAAGTGAACAGCAGTCCCTGCGTACAATATGGAGAATACGAGTCACTGTGTATAATATAGAGAACAGTTATCACTGTGCGCAATATAGAGTGCAGCTGTCCCTGTGTATAATTTAGAGAACAGCAGAGCCTGTGCTCACTGTGTACCACAAAGAGAACAGCTATCCCTGGATGTTCTCGGGACAACTCGGCCAGTAAAGGATGTTAGACTGATAGAACATACAGCATTACAGAGCAGCACAGAACACTAAAGCACAGTACAAGTCCATTATGAAACCACTCGGCTAATACAGGAATGTAGATTCATAGAGTGTAGAGAATTACAGCACAGCACAGTCCATTTATGGAAGCACTCAGCTAATGACGGACTTTAGACCAATACAGCAGAGAACTTTACAGCACAGTAAAAGTCCTTTATTCAACCGTCCGCTAACACCGGACATTAGACCAACACAACACAGAACACGAAAGCGCAGTACAGCCCCTTGGTGGAGCACCTCGGCTAATAATGGAAGTTAGACTGAGAGAACACACAGCATTACAGATATGTACAGGCACTTTATGGTACCATTCGGCTAATACCGAACTTTAAATCAATACAACATAGCACATTACAGCGCAGTACAGGCCCTTTAAGGAACTACTCGGCTCATAAAGGAAGCTAGACTGATAGAACTGATAGACTGGGGGAGGGGCATTGGGAATGTGATAGGTGGAAGGAGGTTAAGGTGAGGGTGATAAGCCGGAGAGGGGGTGGGGGCTTAGAGGTCGTGAAGAAGATTGCAGGTCAAGAAGGCAGTGTTGGGTCTGAGGTTTGGGACGGAGAAAAGATGGAGGGAGGGGAAATGAGGAAGCTGGAGAAATCTGCATTCATCCCTTGTGGTTGGAGGGTTCCTAGATGGAAGATGAGTTTCTCTTCCTCCAGGCGTCATGTTGCCATGCTCTGGCGATGGAGGAGGCCAAGGACCTGCATGTCCTTGGCAGAGTGGGAGGGGTAGTTAAAGTGTTCAGCCACGGGACAGTTGGGTTGGTGTTCAGAGGTGTTCTCTGAAACGTTCCGAAAGTAGGCGGCCTGTCTCCTCGATATCGAGGAAGCCACATCGGGTGCAGCGGTTGCAGTAAATGATGTTTGTGGAGGTGCAGGTGAATTTCTGATGGATATAGAAGGATCCCTTGGGGCCTTGGAGGAAAATTTGAATTTCTTGCGGTTGCAGGGGAAGTTCCCGGGAGTGGCAGTTGGCTTGGTGGGGGTTTTGGCTCTGACAAGAGAGTCCCGGAGGGAGTGGTCTTTCCGGAACGCTGATAGGGATGCAGAGGGGAATATATCCTTGGTGGTGTGGTCTGTATGGAGGTGGCAGAAATGACGAAGGATGAAACAATGTATCTGGAAGTTGGTGGGGTGGTAGGTGTGGACCAGTGGGGTTCTGTCCTGGTGGCGATTGGAGGGGCAGAGTTCAATGGCAGAGGAGTGGGAAGTAGAGGAGATGTGGTGGAGAGCATCGTCAACCACGTCTGAGGGGAAATTGCAGTCTTTGAAGAAGGAGGCCATCTGGGTTGTTCGGTATTGGAATTGGTCCTCCTGGAAGCTGATGCGGCGAAGGCGAAAGAATTCCTCAACCATTCCAGATAGTTCCATGGGCCTCTGAAAGCGCTCCTACACTGTTAACCACGCGCTGATCCCCACTCCCGCGCCGATCCCTGCCTCCACACCAATCTCCGCCCCTACGACTAAGCCCGCCTCAACGACTAACCCCGCCCCCACCCCCAGCTCAAGTGCCACACCAGGTCCCAGATGCTAGATCCCAGCCCTGCCGTATTTTCAGCATCCCTCCAGACCTCCCCCTCTCTGAGGATGAAAGATCAGTCCTCAGCAGAGTCCTCACCTTCATCCTCCTACGCTCCTGGATTAACAAATTCAACACACGGCAAGACATTGAACAATTCTTCTGCCGCCTTCACCTCCACGGCTACTTTTTCAACCAGGACTCCCGCCCACCCTCTGACGACCCCTTCTCCCACCGCCAATGCACCCCATCAACCTGGACACCACGGGCTGGCCTCTTAACCGCCCTCGATCTCTTCATAGCCAACTACCACCACGACATTGACCACCACAACCTGTCCACCCCTCTCACTTACTCCAACCTCTCATCCTCGCAACATGCAGCCCTCCACTCCCTCTGCTCCAACACCAACGTCACCATCAAACTGGCATACAAGCGAGGCATGGTGGTAGTTTGGTGCACCGATCTTTATATTGCTGAGGCTAAACGCCAGCTTGTGGACACCTCCTCTTACTGCCCCCTTGACCATGACCCCACCTCCCACTCCCAGACCATCCATAACCTCATCACCTCAGTGGATCTCCCATCCACCGCCTCCAACCTCATTGTCCCACAACCCCTCTCCACCCGTTTCTATCTCCTGCCCAAAATCCACAAACCTGACTGCCCCGGTCGACCCATTGTCTCAACCTGCTCCTGCCCCACTGAACTCATTTCTGCATACCTTGACACGGTCCTGTCCCCCTTAGTCCAAGAACTATGTTCAGGACACCACCCACGCCCTCCACCTCCTCCATGATTTTCACTTCTCTGGCCCCCAACGCCTTGTCTTCACTATGGACATCCAGTCCCTGTACACCTCCATTCCCCATCACGAACGCCTCAAAGACCTCTGCTTCATCCTTTCCCACCGAACCAACTAGTACCCTTCCACTGACACCCTCCTTCGACTGGCTGAACTAGTCCTGACTCTGAACAGCTTCTCTTTCTAATTCCCCCACTTCCTCCAAACCAAAGGAGTAGCGATGGGCACCCGCATGGGCCCAGCTATGCCTGCCACTTTGTTGGATATGTGGAGCAGTCCATCTTCCGCAGCTACACTAGCACCACCCACCACCCCCACCTTTTCCTCCGCCACATCGATGACTGTATCGGCGCTACCTCATGCTCCCATGAGGCGGTTGAACAGTTCATCCACTTTACTAAAACACCTTCCATCCTGATCTCAAATTTACCTGGACCGTCTCAGACTCCTCCCTCCCCTTCCTAGACCTCTCCATCTCTATGTCAGACAACCGACTCAACATGGACATTTACTATCAACCGACTGACTCTCACAGCTACCTAGATTACACCTCCCACCCTTCCCCCTGTTAAAACCCCATCCCATATTTCCAATTCCTTCGCCTTTGTCACATCTGCTCCCAGGAGGACCAATTCCGATACCGAACAAACCAGATGGCCTCCTTCTTCAAAGACCTCAATTTCCCCTCAGACGTGGTTGACGATGCTCTCCACTGCATCTTCTCTACTTCCCGCTCCTCCACTCTCGAACCCCGCCCCTCTAATCGGTCCTCACTGGTCCTCACCTACCACCCCACCAACCTCCAGATACATCGGATCCTCCTTCGTCATTTCCGCCACCTCCAAATGGACCCCACCCCTATCAGCGTTCCAGAAAGACCACTGCCTCCGCGACTCCCTTGTCTGATCCACACCCTCCACTGCAACCTAACCCTGCAACCGCAAGAAATGCAAAACCTGTGCCCATGCCTCCCCCCACGCTTCACTCCAAGGTTCCAAGGGATCATTCTATATCCATCAGAAATTCACCTGCACCTCCACACACATCATTTACTTATACAAACGTTATTCATTGAATCAAACAAGCAAACTTAACTCACTTTTGTAGTGAATCTAACTGCACACTTTCATTCAATGAAACACATTGAATTAACACGTGCAATGTGCTCAGTTTCTCTCATTCATTCAATGACACAAGTTTAACACATTGATTCAACCAAACAAACTTCACACATTCATTCAATGAAACAGACTGCACGTGATAATTCAATGAGTTGAGGTTTTCTCATTTATTCAATGTCTCGAGCTTAAGGTTTTCTTTCAATTAAACAAACTGTATTCGTTCAATGATTGAATCCAACTTCAAGCGTTGATTCAATGAATCAAACGTTATTTATTGGTTCAATGAAACAAACTTAACTCATTTACTTAGTGAATCAAGCTGCACGCTTTCATTCAATGTCTGTATCATAATTTATTCCATGTCTCTATCATAACGCTTTCTTTTAGTGAAACAAACTGATTCATTCAATCATTGAAACAAGCTTCACTCATTGATTCAATGATTCAAATGTTATTCGTTGTTTCAAACAATCAAACTGCACTTAATTTATTTAGTTAATCAAACTGCACACATCCCTTCAATCAAACAGCGTGCACGTGCTAATTCATTGAATGAGTAAAGCTTCTGTCATTCATTCTATGCTAGCTGTTTAATGCATTGATTCAATGAAACTTCCTGCGCACCTTCATTCAATGAAACAGACTGCACGTCTTAATTCAATGAGAAGAGTTTCTCTCATTCATTCAAAGTGTCAAGCTTAACGCTTTCATTGAATGAAACAAACTGCATTCATTGAATCATTGAATAAAACTTCAATCGTTCAATGAATCAAACGTTATTCATTATTCCAATGAAACAAACGTTGCTGACATTTTTAGTGAATCAAACTGCACTCGCTCATTCAATGAAACAGACTTCACGTGATAATTCAAGGAGTAGAGCTGCTCTCTTTCATTCAATGTCACACGCTTAACGCATTGATTCGAATCAATAATTGCAGTTCGTTTCAATGATTGCGTTATGTTAGTGTCGTAGAATAAGATTAGATTAGATTACATTACTTACAGTGTGGAAACAGGCCCTTCGGCCCAACAAGTCCACACCGACCCGCGGAAGCGCAACCAACTCATACCCCTACATTTACCCCTTACCTAACACTACGGGCAATTTAGCATGGCCAATTCACCTGACCCACACATCTTTGTGATGCGGGAGGAAACCGGAGCACCGGAGGAAACCACGCATTGAACCCGGGTCTCAGGCGCTGCGAGGCAGCAGTGCTAACCACTGTGCCACCGTGCCGCCCACAAATAAGTGAGAAGCTCTACTCATTGAATTAAAACGTGCAGTCTGTTTGATTCAATCAATGCGTTATACTCGTGGCATTGAATGAATGAGAGAGAGAAACTCTATACATTGAATTTGCATGTGCAGTTTGTTTCGTTGAATGAATGAAGTAAGCGTGACACATTGAATGAATGACAGAAGTTCTACTCATTGAATTAACACGTGCAGTTTGTTTCATAGATTGAATGCATGCAGTTTGTTTCATTGAATGAATGGTAAAAGCTCGATTCATTGGATTAGCATGTGCAGTGTGTTTCATTGAACGAAGGTTTGCAGTTTTATTCATTGAATCAATGAATGCTATTTGATTCTCTAAATAAATGAGTGAAGTTTGTTTCATTTAGTCAATAATTTACGTTTGATCCTTTGAATCAATGGATGAAGTTTGATTCAATGAATAAACGCAGTTTGTTTCAGTGAATTTAAGCGTTAAGCTCGAGACATGGAATAAATGAGAGAAGTTGCAGTGCGTTTCAATCACGTGCAATTTGTTTCATAGATTGAATGCATGCAGTTTGTTTCATTGATTCAATGCGTTAAACTCGGGGCATTGAGTGAATGAAAGAAGTTCTACTCATTGAATTAATACGTGCTATTTGTTTCATTGAATGGATGATTTAAGCTTGACACATTGAATGAATGCGAGAAACTCTACTCATTCATTAACAGGTGCAGTCTGTTTCACTGAATGAATGCTGTTCGTTTTATTCACTTAATGCGTATAGCTCATGAATGAATGGCAGAAGCTCTAATCTTTGTAATTAACACGTGCAGTGTGTTTCATTGAATGAAGGAGTACAGTAAATAAGCTGTTTGTTTCATGGAATCAATGATTAATTGAATCATTGAGTGAAGTTTGGTACAATAATGGAAAGAAAGCAGTTTGTTTCATTCAATGAAAGTGTTGAATCAGTGATTGAAGTTTGATTCAATGTTTGAATGAATGCAGTTTGTTTAACTAAATGAAAGTGTTAAGCTCTGGAAATTAAAAAAATGAGGGAAGCTTTAGTCATTGAATGAACACGTTCAGTCTGTTTCATTGTTTGAATCTGTGCAGTTTGTTTCATTGAATCAATGCGTGAAACTCGTGGCATTGAGTGAATTAACACGTCCTGTTTGTTTCATTGGACGAATGATTTAAGCTTTACGCATTGAATGGATGAAAGAATACTCTTTGAATTAACACGTGCAATCTGTTTCATTGAATGAATGCATGCAGTTTGTTTCAGTGAACGAATTGCAAAAGCACGATTCATTGGATTAGCACGTGAAGTTTGTTTCAGTAAGCTTGACACATTGAATGAATGAGAGAAGCTCTATTCATTGAATTACTCATTGACTGCAGTCTGTTTCATTGAATGAATGTGTTTTCCTCGTGGAATTGAATGGCAGAAGTTCTACTGTTTGTGTTAACACGTGTAGTGTGTTTTTCATTGAATGAATGAGTGCAGTTTGATTCACTAAGTAAATGAGTTTAGTTTGTTTCATTGAATTGATGAAGGTTTGATTTATTGACTCAAAGATAGCAGTTTGATTCAATGATTGAATGAATGCAGCTGGTTTCATTGAATGAAAGCGTTAAGCTTGACATTGAATGAATGAGAGAAGCTCTATTAATTGACTTAACACTTGCAGTCTGTTTAATTGAATGAATGCATGCAGTTAGAGTCACTCCAAAAATGAGTGAAGATTTAGTAAAACATTTGATTCTCTGAATCAAAGATTGATGTTTGATTCAATGAATGAACGAATGCAGTTTGTTTTATTTAATTAAAGCGCTAAGCTCGAGACATCGAATCTTCTGCCATTCTTTCAATGCCACGAGCAGAACACATTCATTCAATGTAACAAACAGCACGCATTCATTCAATGAAACAGACTACACGTGTTAATTCAATTTGCAGAGCTTCTCTCATTCATTGAATGTGTCACGCGTGACTTATTCGTTCAGTAAAACAAACAGTAGTTTTAGTTCAATGAGTAGAGCTTCTTTCGTTCATTCAATGCCACGAATGTAACACATTGATTTAGTGAAACAAACTGCACACACTCATTCAATGAAACGTGTTAATTCAAAGAGTAGAGCTCCTCTCATTCATTCAATGTGTCAAGCTTAACTCATTCGTTCAATGAAACAAACTGCATTCATTGAATCATTGAAACAACTAGAATCATTTATTCAATGAATCAAACGTTAGTCGTTGTTTCAATGAAACAAACTTAACTCACTTATTTACTGAATTAAACTGCGCTTGCTGATTCCATGAAACAGACTGCACGTGATAATTCAATAAGTAGAGCTACTCTCATTCATTCAGTGCCACAAGCATTGTTCCAATCAAACTAACTGCACGCATTCATTCAATGAAACAAACAGCACGCATTCATTCAATGAAACAGACTACACGTGTTAATTCAATTTGCAGAGCTTCTCTCATTCATTGAATGTGTCACGCGTGCTTCATTCGTTCAGTAAAACAAACAGTTCAGTGCCGCAAGCTTAACGCATTGATCCAATCAAACTAACTGCACACATTTATTCCATGAAACAAACTGCAAATGTTAATTCAATGAGTCGAGCTTCTCTCATGCATTCAATGTCTCGAACTTAACGCTTTAATTCAAAGAAACAAACTGCATTCATTCAATGAAATACACTGCAACTGCTAATCCAATGAATCGAGTTTTGCCATTCATTCAAAAAAAGAAACTGCACGCGTTCGTTCAATGAAACAAACTACATGCATTCGTTCAATGAAACAGACTGCACGTGTTAATTCAATGAGTCGAGCTTTTCTTTTTCATTCAGTGCAACGAGCTTAATGCTTTCATTCAATAAACAAACTGCATTCACTGAATCATTGATTCATTGAATCAAACGTTATTCATAGTTTCAATGAGACAAACTTAATTCATTTATTTAGTGGATCAAACTGCACTCGTTGATTCCATGAAACGGACTGCACGTAATAAACAATAACTAAATGAAACGAGCTACTCATCAAACATTAGTCATTGTTTCAATGAACCAAACGTAACCCACTTATTTAGTGAATTAAACTGCACTTGTTGATTCCATGAAACAGACTGCACGTGATAATTCAATGAGTAGAGCTACCCTCAATGCCACAAGCTAATCCAATTGATTCAATCAAATGAGCTGCATTCGTGTATTCATCGAAAATCAATGCATCTACTAATCCAATGAATCGAGCTTTATCCATCAATTCAATGAAAGAAACTGCACACGTTCGTTCGTGGAATCTAACGGTATGCAGTCATTCAATGAAACAGACTGCACTTTTTGATTCAATGAGAAGAGCTTTTCTCGTTGATTCAATGTCTCGAGTTTAACGCTCAATGAATCAAACGTCATTAATCGTTTGAATGAAACAAACTTAACTCACTTATTTAGTGGATCAAACTGCACTGGTTGATCCCATGAAACAGTCTGACGTGAGAATTCAATGAAAAACGTTACTCTCATTCATTAAATGCTTTATGCTTTATGCTTTAACCTTTATGTTTTAATTCAATGAAACAAACTGCATTCATTCATTCATTGAATCAAACTTCAATCATTGAATCAAACAATCAATTGTAATTTATTGATTTAATGAAACAAACTACTCATTTATGGAGTGAGTCTAATTGCATTCATTCAATGAGAAAAACTGCAAGTGCTAATCCATCGAATCGAGCTTTGGCCATTCATTCAATGAAAGAAACTGCACGTGTTGATTCAATGAAACACACTGCACATGTTAATTCAATGAATAGAGCATTTCTTTGAGTCAATGAATCACACCGTATTAATCGATTCAATGAAACAAACGTAACTCATTTGCTTAGTTACTCATTCTCACAAGGAAACACACTGCACGTGATAATTCAAAGAGTAGATACTCTTGCCGTACATTCAATTCTTTCATTCAACGGCACAAGCTTAACGGATTGATTCAGTCAAACAAACTGCAACACATTAATTCCATGAAACAAGCAGCACGCGTTACTTCAATGGTTCCGGCATTCATCGGCATGCAGCCATTCAATGAAACAGACTGCAAGTTTTAGTTCAATGAGAAGAGCTTTTATCGTTTATACAATATGTCGTGCTTAATGCTCAATTAATCAAACGTTATTCATCCTTTCAATGAAACAAACTTAACTCATTTAGTGGATCAAACTGCACTCGTTTATTCCATGAAACAGACTGCACGTGATAATGAGCTACTCTCATTCATTCAATGTCTTGATCTTTAAGCTCTAATTCAATGAAACAAACTGCATTCATTGAATCAAACTTCGATCATTGAATCAAATGCAATTTATTGATTAATGAAACAAATTTTACTCATTTATGGAATGAATCTAACTGCATTTATTCAATGAGAAAAACTGCAAGTGCTAATTCAATGAATCGAGCTTTTGGCATTAATTCAATGAAATAAACGGCACGCGTTCATTCAATGAAACAGTGGCACGTGTAGAGCTTTTCTCGTTGATTCAATGTCTCGAACTTAACGCTTTTATACAATGAAACAAATTGCATTCACTGAATCATTGAATCAAGCTTCAATCATTGATTCAATGAATCAAACCTCATTCCTTGTTTCAATAGAACAAACGTAACTCACTTATTTAGTGAATCCTGCTGCACTCGACCATTCAATGAAACAGACTGCACATGATAATTCAATGAATACAGTTACTCTCATTCATTTAAAGCCACAAGCTTAACACATTGATTCAATCAAACAAACTGCACACATTTATTCCATGGAACAAACTGCAAATGTGAATTCAATGAGTCGAGCGTCTCTTATTCATTCAATCTCTCGAGCTTAAGCGTTTCATTCAAAGAAACAAACTGCATTCATGTAGTCATTGAATCAAAGTTCAATCATTGTCTCAAAGAATCAAATGTATTTCATTGATTTAATGAAACAAACTGCACTCATTTATGGAGTGAATCTAACTGCATTTATTCATTCAATGAGAAACACTGCAACTGCAATTCAGTCAAGCTTTTGCCATTCATTCAATGATAGAAACTGCATCCGTTCATTCAATGAAACCAACTGCATGCACTCATTCAATGGAACAGACTGCACATGATTAATTCAATGAGCAGAGCTTTTCTCGTTTATTAAACTGTCTCGAGCTTAACGCATTCATTCAATCATTGAATCAGACAGCAATCATTGAGCCAATGAATCAAACAGTATTAATCAATTCAATCAAACAAGCTTAACACGTTTACTTTGTGAATTAAACTGCACCGATTCATTCAATGAAATGGGTCTTAATGCACGTCTTAATTCAAAGAGTAGACCTCCTGCCATTCAATCAATGCCACGAGCGAAACGCATTCATTCAATGAAACAAAGTGCACGCATTCATTCAATGAAACAGACTCCACGTTTTAATTCAATGAGTAGAGCTTCTCTCATTCATTCAATGTGTCAAGCTGAACAGTTTCATTTAACATAAAAAATTGCAATCCTTGAATAATTGAATCAAACTTTAATCTTTGATTCAATGAATCAAATGATATTCATAGTTTCAATGAAACAAACGTAGCTCACTTATTTAGTGAATCAAACTGCACTTGTTCATTCAATGAAACAGATTGCACGTGTTAATTCAAACATTAGAACTTCTGCCATTCATTCAATGCCACGAACAAAACACATTCATTCAATGAAACAAACTGCCACGAAACAGACAGCACGTGTTAATTGAATGAGTAGATCTTCTCACAATCATTGAATGTGTCAGCGAGTTTAACGCATTTATTCAATGAAACAAACTGCACGTGTTAATTCAATGAGTAGAACTTCTCACAATCATTCAACGTGTCAAGCTTAACGATTTAATTCAATGAAACAAACTGCATTCATTGAATCATTGAATCAAACTACAATCATATATTCAATGAATCAAACGCTTTTCATTGTTTCAATGAAACAAACTGAACTCACCTGTATAGTGGATCGAACTGCATTCGTTCAATTCAATGAAATAGACTGCACGTGACAATTAAATACGTACAGTTACTCTCACCCATTCAATGTCTCAAGTATAACGATTTATTCAATCAAACAAACTGCTTACATTAATTCCATGAAACAAACGACACGTGTTAATTCAATGAGGAGAGTTCCTCTCATTCATTCACTGTCTCCATCTTCACGCTTTAATTCAATGAAACAAACCGCATTCAATAATTGAATCAAACTTTAGACATTGATTTCAAGAATGAAATACAATTCAGTGATTTAATGAAACAAACTCATTTATGGAGTGAATCGTTGATTCAAAGAAACTGCATTTTTTCACTGAAACAATGACTAACGTTTGATTCATTGAATCAACGACTGAAGTTTGATTCCATGATTGAATAAATGCAGTTTGCTTCGTTGAATGAAAGCGTTAAGCTCGTGAAATTCAAAAAACGAGACAACTCGACTACTTGAATTAGCACTTGCAATGTTACTTATCGAACCAATGTTTGCAGTTTGATTTATTGAATCAATGCAGTTAAATTGGCTCCATAAATGAGAAAATTTTGTTTCATTAAGTTTGATTCTTTGAATCAATTAAGGAACTATGATTCAATGATTGAATGAATGCAGTTATTTTTCATTCAGTTAAAGCGTTATGCTCGATACATTAAATGAAAGAGAAATTAACACGTGCAGTTTGCTTCATGGAATAAATACATGAGTTTGTTTGATTGAATCAATGCGCTACGCTTGTGTCATTGAACGAATGAGACTAACGCTACTCAATGAATTATCTTGTCCAGTCTGATTAATTGAATGTACTAGTGCAATTTGATTCACTCAATAAGTGAGCTACGTTTGTTTCATTCATTGAATAAATGATTGAACTTTGATTCATTTATTCATTGAATGAATTTGTTTCATTGAATGAAAGCGTGAAGTTTCACACATTGAATGAACGAGAGAAGAATTAGTTATTCATTCAATTAACACGTGCAGTCTGTTTCATTGAATGAGTGTCTGCAGTATGCTTCATTGATTCAATGCATTAAATCTGTGGTTTTGAATGAACGAAATAAGCTCTACTCATTGAATTAGCACATGCTGTTTGTTTCATTGAATGAACGAGTGCATATCTATTCACTAAATGAGTGATTTAAGTTTGTTTCATTGAATCAATGATTGAAGTTTGATTCAATGAGTCAATGAATGCAGTTTGTTTCATCGAATGAAAGCGTTAAGCTTGTGTTCCGTTCGTGGCATTGAATGAATGGCAGAAGCTCTCCTGTTTGAATTAACACGTGCAGTGTATTTCATTGAATGAATGAATGCAGTTTGAGTCATTGAATGAAAGCGTAAAGCTCGAGACATTGAATAAAAGAGAAGAGCTATACTCATTGAATTAACACGTACAGTCTGTTTCATTGAATGAATGTGTGCAGTTTTATTCTTTGAATCAATGCGTTAATCTCGTGACATTGAATAAACGAAAGAAGCTCTACTCATTGAATTATCACGTGCAGTCTGTTTCATGGAATGAACGAGTGCAGTTTGATTCTCTAAATAAGTGAGTCAATTGTGTTTGATTGAAACAATGAATAACGTTTGAATCATTGAATGATTGAAGTTTGATTCAATGATTCAACGAATGCAATTTGTTTCTTTGAATGAAATCGTTAAGCTTGATACAATGAATGGAAGGTTCTCTACTCTTGGAATTAAGACGTGCTGTGTATTTCATTGTATGAATGGTTGCAGTTTGATTCACGAACTAAATCAGTTAAGTTTGTTTGATTGAATCCAATAATACTGTTCGATTCATTGACTAAGTGATTGCAGTTTGATTCAGTGATTGAATGAATGCGGTTGGTTTCACTGAATGAAAACGTTAAGCTCGAGGCACTGAATAAACGAGAAAAGCTCTGCTCATTGAATTAACACGTGCAGTCTGTTTCACTGAATGAATGCGTGCAGTTTCTTTCATTGAATGAATGGCAAAAGCTCGATTCATTGGATGAGCATTTGCAGTGATTCTTACCAAACCAATATTTGCAGTTTGATTCATTGAATGAATGAATGAATGCAGTTAAATTCACTCCATAAATGAGTTGAGTTTGTTTTATTAAATCAATTAATTTCATTTGATTCTTTGAAAATTTGATTCAACGATTTGAATGAATGCTGTTTGTTTTGTTGAATAAAAGCGTTAAGCTCGAGACATTGAAGAAAAAAGAAAAGCTCTACTCATTGAATTAACACGTGCAGTTTGAATTAAGACATGCAGTGTACTTCATTAAATGAACGGATGCAGTTTGATTCTAGAAGTGTATGAGTTAAGTTTGTTTGATTGAATTAAAGAGTTAAGCTTGACCCATTGAATGAATGAGAGAAGCTCTACTCATTGAATTAAGACCGACAGTCTGTGTCATTGAATTGAATGAGTACAGTTTGTTTCATTGAATGAATGCGTGCAGATTGTCTCATTGAATAATGCGTTTTTCTCGTGGCATTGAATGAATGGCCGGTGCTCCACTCATTGAATTAAGACGTGCAGTGCATTTCATTGAATAAATATGTGCTGTTTGATTCACGATGTAAACGTGTTAAGTTTGTTTGATTGAATCGATTGATACTGGTTGATTCATTGACTAAATAATTGCAGTTTGAATCAATGATTGAATGAATGCAGTAGGTTTCATTGAATGATTGAGACAACGAGAAAAGCTGTTCATATGAAATTAACACGTGAAGTCTGTTTCATTTAATTCGTTTCCCTAACCCTAATCCTAAGGCTTATTCAGTAACCCTAACCCTAACCCTAACCCTAACCCAAACCCTAACCAAACCCTAACCCTAATCCTAACCCTAACTGAACACTAACCCTAAGCAGATCCCTAACCCTATCCCTAACACTAACCCTGTCTCAGGCCTCCCTATCCCTAACCCTAACCCTATCGCAGGCCTCCCTAACCCTAACCCCCACCATATCGCAGGCTAACTCGAACGCTAACCCTAACCAAACCCTAATCCTAACACTAACCCTAAGCCTAACCCTAAACCTATCCCTAACCCTAATCCGAACCCTATCGCAGGCGTCCCTAACCCTAAACATATCGCAACCTAACCCTAACCCTAACCAAAACCTAACCCTATCCCTAACCCTTACCCCCCAAACCATAAACCTAATCCTAACACGTACCCTATCGCAGGCTAACGCTATCCCAAACCCTAACCAAACCTTATCGCAGGCCTCCATAATCCTAACCCTAACTCTAACCCTCATCCTATCGCAGCAAAACCCTAACCCTAACCCTAACGACAACCAAACCCTAACCCTAAGCCTAACCCTAACCCTAACCCTAACCCTTACCCATACCCTATCGCAGGCTAACCCTAACCCTAACCTTAACCAAACCCTATCCCTAACCCTAATCCTAACCCTATCGCAGGCCTCCCTAACCCTAACCATATCGCAACCCAACCCTAACCCTAATCCTAACCAAACCCTAACCCTAACCCTTACTCCCTAACCATAAACCTAACCCTAACCCTTACCCTATCGCAGGCTAATGCTATCCCCAACCCTAACCAAAGCTTATCGCAGGCCTCCCTAACCCAAACCCTAACTCTAGCCCTAAACCTATCGCAGCATAACCCAAGCCCTAACCCTAACGACAACCAAACCCTAACCCTAAGCCTAATCCAAACCCTAATCCCAACCCTAACCCTAACCCTATCGCAGGCTAACCCTAACCCTAACCCTAGCCCTAACACTAACCATACCCTAAGCCTAACCCTAACCCTATCCCCAACCCTAACCCTAACACTATCGCAGGCTTCCCTAACCCTTACCCTAACCCTAACCCTAACCGAACACTAACCCTAAGCCTATCCCTAATCCTATCCCTAACACTAGCCCTGTCTCAGGCCTCCCTAACACTAACCCTAACCCTAACCCTATTGCAGGCCTCCCTAACCCTAACCCCCACCCTATCGCAGCCTAACCCTAACCCTAACTGAACACTAACCCTAACCCTAAGCCTAAACCAAACCCTATCCCGAACCCTAATCCTAACCTTATCACAGGCCTCCCTAACCATAACCATATCACAGCCTAAACCTAACCCTAACCAAACACTAACAGTAACCCAAACCCTTAATCACTAACGCTCAACCTAACCCTAATCCTAACCCTAGCGCAGGCTAATCCTAACCCTAACCCTAACCAAACCTGAACCCTAACCCTAACCCTATCCCCAACTCTATCCAAACCCTATCGCAGGCCTCCCTAACACTAACCCCATCTCTAACCCTAACCCTATCGCAGAAGAACCCTAACCCTAACCCTAACGCCAAACAAACCCTAATTATAAACCTAACCCTAACCCTAATCCTAACCCTAACCCTAACCCTATCGCAGGCTAAACCTAACCCTTAATCACTAACGCTAAACTTAACCCTAACCCTTTCCCTATCGCAGGCTACCCCTAACCTTAACCAAACACTAACCCTAACCCTAATCCTAACCCTAACTGAACACTAACCCTAAGCAGATCCCTAACCCTATCCCTAACACTAACCCTGTCTCAGGCCTCCCTAACCCTAACCCTAACCCTATCGCAGGCCTCCCTAACCCTAACCCCCACCATATCGCAGGCTAACTCGAACCCTAACCCTAACCAAACCCTAATCCTAACATTAACCCTAAGCCTAACCCTAAACCTATCCCTAACCCTAATCCGAACCCTATCGCAGGCGTCCCTAACCCTAAACATATCGCAACCTAACCCTAACCCTAACCAAAACCTAACCCTATCCCTAACCCTTACCCCCCAAACCATAAACCTAATCCTAACACGTACCCTATCGCAGGCTAACGCTATCCCCAACCCTAACCAAACCTTATCGCAGGCCTCCATAATCCTAACCCTAACTCTAACCCTCATCCTATCGCAGCAAAACCCTAACCCTAACAACAACCAAACCCTAACCCTAAGCCTAACCCTAACCCTAACCCTAACGCTTACCCATACCCTATCGCAGGCTAACCCTAACCCAAACCTTAACCAAACCCTATCCCTAACCCTAATCCTAACCCTATCGCAGGCCTCCCTAACCCTAACCATATCGCAACCCAACCCTAACCCTAATCCTAACCAAACCCTAACCCTAACCCTTACTCCCTAACCATAAACCTAACCCTAACCCTTACCCTATCGCAGGCTAATGCTATCCCCAACCCTAACCAAAGCTTATCGCAGGCCTCCCTAACCCAAACCCTAACTCTAGCCCTAAACCTATCGCAGCATAACCCAAGCCCTAACCCTAACGACAACCAAACCCTAACCCTAAGCCTAATCCAAACCCTAATCCCAACCCTAACCCTAACCCTATCGCAGGCTAACCCTAACCCTAACCCTAGCCCTAACACTAACCATACCCTAAGCCTAACCCTAACCCTATCCCCAACCCTAACCCTAACACTATCGCAGGCTTCCCTAACCCTTACCCTAACCCTAACCCTAACCGAACACTAACCCTAAGCCTATCCCTAATCCTATCCCTAACACTAGCACTGTCTCAGGCCTCCCTAACACTAACCCTAACCCTATTGCAGGCCTCCCTAACCCTAACCCCCACCCTATCGCAGCCTAACCCTAACCCTAACCGAACACTAACCCTAACCCTAAGCCTAAACCAAACCCTATCCCGAACCCTAATCCTAACCTTATCACAGGCCTCCCTAACCATAACCATATCACAGCCTAAACCTAACCCTAACCAAACCCTAACAGTAACCCAAACCCTTAATCACTAACGCTCAACCTAACCCTAATCCTAACCCTAGCGCAGGCTAATCCTAACCCTAACCCTAACCAAACCTGAACCCTAACCCTAACCCTATCCCCAACTCTAACCAAACCCTATCGCAGGCCTCCCTAACACTAACCCCATCTCTAACCCTAACCCTATCGCAGAAGAACCCTAACCCTAACCCTAACGCCAAACAAACCCTAATTATAAACCTAAACCTAACCCTAATCCTAACCCTAACCCTAACCCTATCGCAGGCTAAACCTAACCCTTAATCACTAACGCTAAACTTAACCCTAACCCTTACCCTATCGCAGGCTACCCCTAACCTTAACCAAACACTAACCCTAACCCTAAGCCTAACCCTAACCCAATCCCTAACCCTAACCCTAACCCTATCGCAGCCTAACAATAACCCTAACCCTAACCAAACCCTAACCCTAACTCTAACGCTAACCCTAACCCTAACCCTTACTCACTAACCCTAACCCTAACCCTAACCCTTACCCTATCGCAGGCTAACCCAACCCAAACCCTAACCAAACCCTAAGCTTAACCCTAACCGTATCCCTAACCTTAACCCTAACCCTATCGCACGCCTCCCTAACCCTAACCCTAACCAAACCCTAACCCTAAGCCTAACCCTAACCCTAACCCTATCGCAGCCTAACCCTAAACCTAACCCTAACCAAAGCCTAACTCTAACCGTAACCCTAACCCTAACCAAACCCTAACGCTAATCCTAAGCCTAACCCAAACTCTATCACTAGCCCTAACCCTAACCCGACCGCGGGCCTCCCTAACCCTAACCCTATCGCAGCCTAAACCTAACCATCACACTAACCAAACACTAACCCTAACCCTTACCCTAACGCTAAACCTTACTCACTAACCCTAACCCTAACTCTAACCCTTACCCTATCGCAGGCCAACCCTAACCCTAAACCTAACCAAACCCTAAACTTAAACCTAACCCTATCCCCAACCCTAATCCTAACCCTATCGCAGGCCTCCCTAACCCAAACCCTAACCCTAACCCTATTGCATCATAATCCTAACCCTAACCCTAACGCCAACCAAACCCTAGCCCTAACCTAAACACTAACCCTAATCCTAACGCTTACTCACTAAACCAAGCCCTAACCCTAACCCTAACCCTAACCCTAACCCGAACCAAACCCTAACCCTCACCCTAAGCCTGTCTCAGCCCTCCCTAACACTAACCCTAAACGTTTCGCAGGCCTCCCTAACCCTAACCCTCACCCTTTTGCAGGCTAACCCTAACCCTAACCCTAACCCTAACCCTTACTCACTAACCCTAACCCTAACCGTAACGCTAACCCTAACCCTGGTCCTGACCCTAACTCTAATTCTAGACCTAACGCTAACTCTCACCCTCACCCTCACCCTAACCCTCACCTTAACCTTAACCCTCCCCGTAACCCTATCCCTAATCCTCACCCTCACCCTCACCCTCATCGTCACCCTAACCCCTAATCCTAAACCTGACCCTGAACCTATCGCATAGCCCGAAGCCTAACCCTAACACTAACCCTAACCGTAACCCAAACCCTATCGCAGGCCTCCCTAACCCTAAATCTAACACTAACACTATCACAGCCTAACCCTATCCCTAGCCCTAACCCTAACCTGATCGCAGCCTAACCCTAACCCTAACACTAACTCTAACCCAAACCCTTACTCACTAACCCTAACCCTAACCCTAACCCTTACCCTATCGCAGGCTAACCCTAACCAAACCATAAGCCTAACCCTAACCCTATCCCTAAGCCGAACACTAACTCTACCGCAGGCTTCCCTAACCCTAACCCTAACCAAACCTTAATCCTAAGCCAATCCCTAACCCTTACCCTATCGCAGCCTAACCCTAAACCTAACCCTAAGCAAACCCTAACCCTAACCCACACCCTAACCCTTACCCGATCGCAGGCTAACATAAACCCTAACCCTAACCCGATCGCAGCCTAACCCTAAACCTAACCCGAAACAAAGGCTAACTCTAACCCTAACCTGAACCCTGACGCTTACCCTATCGCAGGCTAACGTTAACCCTAACCCGAACCAAACCCTAATCCTAACCCTAAGCCTAACCCTAACCCTATCCTTAAACCTAACCCTAACCCTATCGCAGGCCTCCCTAACCCTAACCCTATCAAAGGCCTCCCGAACCGTAACCCTATCGCAGCCTAACCCTAACCCTAACCCTAACCCTAACCAAACCGTAGCCCTAACCCTAACCCTAACCCTAACCTTATCGCAGGCTAACCCTAACCCTAACCCTAACCCTAACGCTTCCTCACTAACCCTAACCCTAACCCTAACCCTTACCCTATCGCAGACTAACCCTAACCCTAACCCTAACCAAACCCTAACTCTATCCCGAACACTAACCCTAACCCTATCGCAGGCCTCCATAACCCTATCGCAGGCCTCCCTAACCCTAAACCTCGCCCTATCGCAGGCTAAACCTAACCCTAACCGTAACCCTTACTCACTAATCCTAACCCTATCGCAACCCTACCCTAACCATAACTCTAACCAAACCCTAACCCTACCCTAACCCTAACCCAAACCCTAACCATAACTGACTAACCATAACCCTAACCCTAACCCTTAGCCTATCGCAGGCTAAACCTAACCCTAACCCTAACCCTAACCCTATCGCTTACTCACTAACCCTATCCCTAACCCTAACCCTAACCCTAACCCTATCACAGACTAACCCTAACCCTAACCCTAACCAAACCCGAAGCCTAACCCTAAGCCTAAACCTAACCCGATCGCAGGCCTCCCTAACGCTAACCCCCAACCTATTGCAGGCTAACCCTAACCCTAACCCTAACCCTAATCCTTACTCACTAACCCTAAACCTAGGCTTAACCCTATCGCAGCCTAACCCTAACCCTAACCCTAACGCAGGCCTCCCAAACCCTAACCCTAACCCTAACCCTATCGCAGCCTAACCCTTACCCTAACACTAACCAAACGTTAACCCAAACCCTAACCCTAACCCGAAACCTATCGCAGGCTAACCCTAACCCTATCTCAGACCTCCCTATCCCTAACCCTAATCCTGTCGCAGGCCACCCGAACCCTAAGCTTAACCCGAAACCCATCCCTAACCCTAACCCTTTCTCAGGCCTCCATAACCCTATCGCAGGCCTCCCTAACCCTAACCCTCACCCTATCGCAGGCTAACCCTAACCCTAACCCTAACCCTTACTCACTAGTCCTAACCCTATCGCAACCTTACCCTAACCATAACCTTAACCAAACCCAAACCCTACCCTAACCCGAACCCAAACCCTAACCCTAACTGACTAACCCTAACCCTAACCCTTAGCCTATCGCAGGCTAACCCTAAACCTAACCAAACCCTAAGCCTAACCCTAACCCTATCCCTAACCCTAACCCTAACCCTATCGCAGGCCTCCCTAACCCTAACCCTATCGCAGCCTAAACCTAACCGTAGCCCTAACCAAACCCTAACCCTAACCCAGCACTGTCGCAGGCTAACCCTAACCCTAATGCTTACAAACTAACCCTAACCCTAACCCTAACCCCATCGCAGGCCTCCCTAACTGTAATCCTATCGCAGCCTAACCCTAACCCTATTCCTAAACAAACTGTAAACCTAACCCTAACCCTAAGCCTATCGCAGGCTAACCCTAACCCTAACCCTAACCCTAACGCTTCCTCACTAACCCTAACCCTAACCCTAACCCTTACCCTATCGCAGACTAACCCTAACCCTAACCCTAACCAAACTGTAAACCTAACCCTAACCCTAAGCCTATCGCAGGCTAACCCTAACCCTAACCCTAACCCTAACGCTTCCTCACTAACCCTAACCCTAACCCTAACACTTACCCTATCGCAGACTAACCCTAACCCTAACCCTAACCAAACCCGAAGCCTAATCCTAACGCTAACCCTAACCCTATCGCAGGCCTCCCGAACCGTAACCCTATTGCAGCCTAACCCTAACCCTAACCCTAACCAAACCGTGGCCCTAACCCTAACCCTACCCTAACCCTATCGCAGGCTAACCCTAACCCAAACCCTAACCCTAACGCTTACTCACTAACCCTAACCCTAACCCTAACCCTAACCCTATCGCAGGCCTCCCTAACTGTAACCCTATCGCAGCCTAACCCTAACCCTAATCCTAACCAAACTGTAAACCTAACCCTAACCCTAACCCTATCGCAGGCTAACCCTAACCCTAACCCTAACGCTTCCGCACTAACCATAACCCTAACCCTAACCCTTACCCTATCGCAGACTAACCCTAACCCTAACCCTAACCAAACCCGAAGCCTAACCCTAACGCTAACCCTAACCCTATCGCAGGCCTCCCGAACCGTAACCCTATCGCAGCCTAACCCTAACCCTAACCCTAACCCTAACCAAACCGTAGCCCTAACCCCAACCCTAACCCTAACCCTATCGCAGGCTAACCCTAACCCTAACCCTAACGCTTCCTCACTAACCCTAACCCTAACCCTAACCCTTACCCTATCGCAGACTAACCCTAACCCTAACCCTAACCAAACCCGAAGCCTAACCCTAACACTAACCCTAACCCTATCGCAGGCCTCCCGAATCGTAATCCTATCGCAGCCTAACCCTAACCCTAACCCTAACCAAACCGTAGCCCTAACCCTAACCCTAACCCTAACCATATCGCAGGCTAACCCTAACCCTAACCCTAACCCTAATGCTTACTCACTAACCCTAAGCCTAACCCTAACCATTACCCTATCGCAGGCGAACCCTAAACATAACCCTGACCAAACGCTAACCCTAACCCTATCGCAGGCCTCCCTAACCCTAACCATCTCCCTATCGCAGGCTAACCCTAATCCTAACCCTAAGCCGTACTCACTACCCCTAACCCTAGCCCTAACCCTATCGCAGCCTTACCCTAACCATAAACCTAACCAAACCCTAATCCTAACCTTAACCCTAACCCTAACCCTTACTGACTAACCAAACCCTAACCCCACCCCTTACCCTATCGCAGGCTAACCCTAACCCTCAGCCTAACCAAACACTAAGCCTAACCAAAACCCTATCCTTAACCCTAACCCTAACCCTCTCGCAGGCCTCCCTAACCATAACCCTTACCCAAACCCTATCGCAGCATAACCCTAACCCAAACCCTAACCAAACCCTAACCCTAACCTTAAACCTATCGCAGGCTGACCCTAACCCTAACCCTAACGCTTACTCACTAACCCTACCATTAACCCTAACCCTTACCCTATCGCAGACTAACCCTAAACCTAACCCAAACTAAACCCTAACCCTAACCCTAAGCCTAACCCAAACCCTATCACTAACCCTAACCCTAAACCTACCGCAGGCCTCCCTAACCCTAACCCTATCGCAGCCTAACACTAACCATAACCCTAACCAAACACCAACCCTAACCCTTAACATAACCCTAAACCTTACTCACTAACCCTAACCCGAACCCTAACTCTTACCCTATCGCAGGCTAACCGTAACCCTAACCCTAACCCAAACCAAACCCGAAGCCTAACCCTAACCCTATCCCCAACCGTCACCCTAACACTATCGCAGGCCTCCCTAACCCTAACCCTAACTTTAACCCGAACCCTATCGCGGCATAACCCTAACCCTAACCCTAACGCCAACCGAACCCTAACCCTAAGCCTAACCCTAACCATAATCCTAAGCCTAACCCAAACCCTATCGCAGGCTAACCCTAACTCTAAACCTTACTGACTAACGCTAACCCTAACCCTAACCAAACACTAACCCTAACCCTTAACATAACCCTAAACCTTACTCACTAACCCTAACCCTAACCCTAACCCTAACCAAACCCGAAGCCTCACCCTAACCCTATCCCCAACCCTAACCCTAACCCTATCGCAGGCCTCCCTAACCCTAACCCTAACTCTAACCCTAACTCTATCGCAGCATAACCCTAACCCTAACCCTAACGCCAACCGAACCCTAACCCTAAGCCTAACCCTAACCATAATCCTAAGCCTAACCCTAACCCTATCGCAGGCTAACCCTAACCCTAACCCTAAACCTTACTGACTAACGCTAACCCTAACCCTAATCCTTACCCTATCGTAGGCTACCCCTAACCCTAACCCCAACCAATCCCTAACCCTAAACCTAAGCCTAACCCTAACCCAATCCCAAACCCAAACCTAACCCTATCGCAGCCTAACCCTAACCCTAACCCTAACCAAACCCTAACACTAACCCAAACGCTAACCCTAACCCTAACCCTAACCCTAACCAAACTCTAACCCTAAGCCTAACCCTAACCCTAAACCTATCGCAGCCAAACCCTAAATCTAACCCTAACCAAACCCTAACCCTCACCCTAACCCTAACCCTTACTGACTAACCCTAACCCTAACCCTAACCCTTACCCTATCGCAGGCTAACCCTAACCCTAAACCTAACCCTTACTCACTAACCCTAAACCTAACCCTAACCCTAACCCTAACCCTAACCAAAACCTAACCCTAATCATAACCCTAATCAAACACTAACCCTAAGCCTATCCCTAACCATATCCCTAACCGTGAACCTATCTCAGGACTCCCTAACCCTAAACCTAAACCTAACCTTTACCCTATCGCAGGCTAACCTTAACCCTAACCCTAAACAAACCGAAGCCTAACCCTAACTCTATCCCTAACCCTAACCCTAACCCTATCGCAGGTCTCCCTAACCCTAACCCTAACACTAACCATAACCCTATCGCTGCATAATCCTAACCCTAACCCTAACGCCAACCAAACCCTAACCCTAAGCCTAACCCTAACCCTAAGACTAAGCCTAACCCTAACCCTACCGCAGGTTAAACCTAACCCTAACCTGAACGCTTTCTCACTAACCCTAAACCTAACCCAAACCCTAAAGCTAACCCTAACCCTAAACCTAACTTGTTGTGGTTCTGTTCGCCGAGCTGGAAGTTTTTGCTGCAAACGTTTCGTTCCCTGGCTAGGGAACATCATCAGTGCCGTTGGAGCCTCGTGTGAAGCGCTGCTTTGATGTTTCTTCCGGTATTTATATTGGTTTGTTCTTGCCGCTTCCGGGTGTCAGTTTCAGCTGCAGTGATTTGTATGTGGGGTCCAGGTTGATGTTGAAATTAGATTAGATTACTTACAGTGTGGAAACAGTCCCTTCGGCCCAACAAGTCCACACTGACCCGCCGAAGCGCAACCCACCCATACCCCTACATTTACCCCTTACCTAACACTACGGGCAATTTAGCATGGCCAATTCACCTGACCCGCATATCTTTGGATTGTGGGAGGAAACCGGAGCACCCGGAGGAAACCCACGCAGACACGGGGAGAACGTGCAAACTCCACACAGTCTGTCGCCTGAGTTGGGAATTGAACCCGGGTCTCAAGCGCTGTGAGGCAGCAGTGCTAACCACTGTGCCACCATGCCGCCCACAAATTGAATTTGTGGGCGGCACGGTGGCACAGTGGTTAGCACTGCTGCCTCACAGCGCCTGAGACCCGGGTTCAGTTCCCGACTCAGGCGACTGACTGTGGAGTTTGCACGTTCTCCCCGTGTCTGCGTGGGTTTCCTCCGGGTGCTCCGGTTTCCTCCCACAGTCCAAAGATGTGCGGGTCAGGTGAATTGGCCGTGCTAAATTGCCCGTAGTGTTAGGTAAGGGGTAAATGTAGGGGTCTGGGTGGGTTGCGCTTCGGCGGGTCGGTGTGGACTTGTTGGGCTGAAGGGCCTGTTTCCACACTGTAAGTAATCTAATCTAAGATCACAGCTGGTGGATGGACAGTGAAACAGGAGCGTATCATTATTAAGGTGGTGACGAGAGAGCATTTTTTCTCTCTCGGGGTCATGCTTTTCTGGAACACTCTTCCCACAGAGCTCTGGAACACGAGTCATTGCATGTTGTTAAGATAGATGTAAATAGAGTACTGACTGAAGAGACTCATTAAGAGTATAATACAAAGACAGGAATGTGTGGATGAGGCCATTGTCAGATCAGGTTCAATCTTATCGCATGGAGGAGGGCATTCAGGTGTGAAAATTACTAATTCCTGATCCGAATTTCGACATTGATGCTGTTTGTAGATATCCAATTCTTATAAATTGGAATTTTAAAACAGCGCTCAGGAATGTTGAGCGTTTTGGGAAAAGGGTGGGAGATGTCGAATTGTAAACCTCAGTGAAAGCACATCCAGCCAAATGAACATCCTCATCAGTTCAGAATATGTCATTATTTTTCCTGTGAGGTGAGTGTCGTTGGAAAGGTCAGCAGTTACTTTCTGTGTCTGCGATCCTTTCCAAATATGGTGGTGACCTCCTGCTGCACTTGCTTTGCAGGGATACCAGTAGGTCAGTTTCTGATAAGAGACACCGAATTCTGAACACGTGATCATGAAGGTGCAGCGATATAGATCCAGGAGGCTGTGTGACCTGGGAGCTGATGGTCATCACTCAGAGATGCTCACTCGCCTTCAAATAATGAGACCACGTTTTATCTCTTCAAAAATATCTTGTATTCCCAGTGAGCTGAGCTGTCGGTTGGTATTTCCTTTCAATAATTTTCTCTGCTTGAGTTCTGCGAACGCCTCACATAACTTCAAAAACACAGAGGGGCTGGTAAAATTAAGAACAAAAATCTGTATTGTTCTAGAATTGTTGGAACTTGGTATTTCATTTCAATATTTCATTGAAATTGTGATGTGCCTGGCCAGGCAGTAACTGCCCTCCATGAGTTACCATTGAGAAACTGCAAACCAGTTTGGAGCTGATGCACCCACAGTGTTATTAGAGAGGGAGTTCTAGTGGGTCACCTTGGAAGTTGCTGTTTCAGGGAGTGAGTGCTGCTGATGGTGAATGTTAGGCAGTGAACTTGGGGAATTCCATACCTGGGAGACTGTGAAGGTGGATGGAAATTTGACCCATCAGAGAGTTGAAGGGTACAGGGAGTTAGCATGAATGTGGCATTGTGCCCTGATGTAGAACACCCAAAACCTCACTGATTGCTGGAGAAATCTTGAGCAGATGAATGGACACTGCTGATCCTATTCCTTATCTTCTTTTCTTCTGTTATTGGAAAGTAACTTTATTCTCCTTGATATCTTGCTGTGAAATGCTGCATTCAGTGAGACCAGCAGATTTGGTTGAGTTAACCCGAGGTGATATATTGGGAGGGGGAGGGACTGTACTCAATACACTGACCAATAAAAGAAAGCATACCAAACTATCCTACGTACCTGCAACTCCACATTCAAGGAGCTATGAACATGCACTCTAGGTCTCTTTGCTCAGCAACACTCCCCAGGACCTTCCCATTAAGTGTATACGTCCAGCTAAGATTTGCTTTCCCAAAATGCAACACCTCGCATTTATCTGAATTAAATTCCATCTGCCACTTCTCTGCCCATTTGTTACAGAATTGAAAGAATAATGAATAAAAGTCCAGACTAAAATGTAAAACTTTGTGACAAGTGTTCAAATCTGAGTCCTTTTCACTGAGTCTGTGCCAGTATCTAGCCTCTGGACCACACCCAGCAAAGTCTTCAGACCACACTGAACTTAAAATCTTGAGGCATCGCTTCCATTCAACAAGTACCAAACTGCGCCTCGACCAGCCTTCAGTCAGGACATCCCTGCCACACTGGCCTGGTCTGGAACTCACTCCCGCACTGGCCTGGTCTGGGAATGGTTCCCTGGCTTGATCTTTGACTCATTTCCGGGACATGCCAGCAATGGCCTCCAGTCTGAGAGTCGTCCCCTTCATTTCCCGCCCAGTGAGGTGAAAATGTTGAAATATTGTAAAATAAACCGCAGAGAAGAGAAAAATTTAGAATAAAAAGATAAAGAAGGTTTGGAACAGAGCAGATCCGAATGGACCGTCCAAATCCCAGGAACATAGAACACAGGACTTTCAGACCATGTTACTCACTCTCTATTGAGAATCGAACAAGGTCAGCCTTGATATGATTTAATTCTCCAGCTTCCACGAACTACTGTTGAAGAGCAATCTCACTTGAATGAACCTCTGAGAATGTCCCCTTGGCCCTCTTCAGGTTGGAAGATCTTTGGGGATGGCTGTGATCCTTTGTGTTCCCGCTCCTCAACCAATCACAACACATTTCAAATTTGACACGGTCAATGATACAAGTCTCAGACTGGGCCAAGTTCACTGTTGAGTATAAGTCAGGTGGGTTTCATTAGTCAACAACAAATGACTTCTTTATTACCAAAATGAAATTCTTCAAAAAATGTACAAAACCTAATGACAAAAAATGTTTTAGACTGTACAAGTATACACTGGGAATCCACATGTTCGACTGTTTTCAGTATCTAGTATGGCTCAGTATGATCACCTCTTCAACTTTGTTAGAGGCAACAAAAAACTTGTTAACACCTTCATACCATAACTCCACCATCAAGGAAGTAGTGAAGTGAAATATCTCTCAACTGTTTGTAAAACAATGAGGTACTTTGTTACTCATTAAGATGTCACAGCTACGCAAACTGATCTGATGTGGTCTCACCAATGCCCTGTACAAATGAAACAAATAATGTTGAACATCTATATTCAATAACCTTCACAAGAAACAGCAGAATGCTGTTTGCCACGCAAATCTGTTGCTATATTTGATTTGTATACTAAGTTTATGTCATTCATGTATCAAGACACATAATTCATGTGCACTGCTGAATTCTACAATCTTACTCTATTTAAATAGTTTGCTTTGATTTATCCTTCCTGCCAAAATGGACAAATTCTCATAAACCATATCACACTGAAAAAGTTTGCCCTCCTTGCTAAGAAGCCGATTTGTAAAATAATTGTATCTGACATGTGAGCTGTGCAAGGTAACCTTATGAATTCTCCAATTAGCTTAGGCTGGTACTCCTTTATGATAGGAGTTTATCTCGCCAACAGGTCTCTAACTTGACTGGGTATGTTTTCCCACCTGATGAATAGCTTGGGCCTGTAGGAGTGATTAGTCAAGCGTACACAGACCTGTCAATTAACTTTTCTCCCTTACGAATTATTGTCATTCACTGTTATCTGTCTAATTAAGGACATGCAATGTTTTTGTAAACTTTTGTGTAAAGGAAGCCACTTTGTATCAGTACGTCGGGGTAGCTGCTGGGCACTTGAAGAGATGGTACCCTACTCCCCGAGGTTATCAGACACTAGTCAGTTTAGCTTACAGATAACAGTGTTATGTTGTCACAGTGATGCTTTTGGTAAATAAAGGGGATGACTAAAGTTAAACTAATTTGTCTGTAAGAGGTTTTTTTATTCCAGACTTCCAAAGAGAACAATCTCCAGGACTAAACAAGAGAAAGGCTTATAGGTCTGAGTCTATAAGGGATTCCCAGGGCCATCTCATAACTGTACTTTAACAAAAGAGGTTACAGAGACAGGGAATATTGAAAATCTGAAGTAGTTTATAAAGAGAAGGAGAATTGTGGTGTTGTGGAGAATGATGCAAAGTGAAGGAAGTTTGCTGAGTCTCAAACAGGGTGTAATGTTACAAAGGATTGTAGGGTCTAGACAAGGTTACAATGTTAAGGGGAGTGTATGATTTTGGGCAACTTCTTCAAATGATATGACGTTTTAGGGTCTGAAGTCAATTACAAAAATATGGAGACATACAGGGTTTGGACAACTTTGCAGCAATATAGAGGATTGTGGAAGTGATGACAGCTTATTTATTATCAAGATGAATATGGGAAAGTATCTGTAAACCATACAAGTTATAGGTGAAGCAGGATGTTACTGAAATAGTAAGCATTTTTGTACTGGAAGATGATTGCATGAGAGCAGGGTTGTGTGGCCTCATGCAGTTCACTGTGATAGAGGTTGTCATCACATCTGGAAGATGTTACTGATTGGGAGAGGAAAGGATTGTAAAGCATAGGTGAGATAGCAGATGTTTCGTGTAATTGCAGAACTGTTAAAACAGTTTGTAACATCAAGTGCATGGTTTGCAGAGACCTTCCTGACGTCCTATGACATTGGGATCTATTGTTTGTCGGGCTTGTGGTAAAGACAAACTTTTGAGTTAAATGCTGATACAATTAAGGACAACTGCGTAGGAATACAGGAGAACTGTATTTATGGAATTAATGACAATAAAACAATAAGACATTGGAGCAGAGTTATACCATTCAGTCAATTGAATCTGCTTCTCCATTCACTGAGTTGATCTGATAATTCTCCTGTCTTTGACCCAGAGCCAGTTTGTCCAAGAATAATTGCAATTTTGTCTGCGTTAGCTTGAATATACTTTTTGTTTTAACTTTGAAAACCCTCTGTGTCAAAGAGTTGCACAGATTAACTACTGTCTGAGAGATGAATATTCTCTTCATTGCTATTTTAAACATACGATTGCCAACAATAACTTGTCTGCAAAAACAATAGCAGTACACTTAAAGAATATGCTCTTCATGAACTCTATTTGTTTTTAGAAATGCACAGTTTCGAGAGTGTAAAAGTGAAACGTGTGTTTGATCCTTATTAGTCCTCCAAACAATCCAGTCATTCTCCTCAGCATTCCTATTCGCGTTCTCTTCCGAGAGTCACATCTTTTGGATACCTTATTTGCTCTGCTGCTTATTTGACAGTAATTCTCTATTTACTGGTCTCCTCATGACCCTCCTCTTGCCACCTGTCCCATCATTGTGGGTTGCTCTGACTCCTACTGTTTTTAACCCCTGTTCCTCCGAAGTGAATATCTAACCCTTGGCTGCCAGCTGTCTGACGTGTGGTTTCATTCTGCTCCCGTCCTTTCTGTCCTCTGGTTGACAATGTTTCTTCTTTCCCCAGTTTTCTTCCGTGCTGCTGATCCATAGTTCAGGCTGATTAACTACGCCTCCCCACCCCACCCCCCCCCACCCCCCCCCCCCCCCCACATCCCTTTCCTTTCTGTTTTTTAGAGCAGTTTGAAGTTTTTTTTTGTAACCCGGGGGTTAATACTTGTGTATTACTGTCTGGATATTTGTGCTGCTCTCAGTAATTTTGTCTATTCACGAATTTATGAATAGACATTAGTGGGTATTTCAACCTGCTCCTCAACTGCTTTCTGAACTTGGACTGAATAGTCACGTAAATGAATGTGTTTGTGCAGCAACTTAAATTTCTCAGCATATAGGCAACCTTTTCAAACGTCTCATCAGAATTGACAAAGGAATCACCAAAATCAAAAAAGTATATAATGTAAACAAACCACGGGAAGTGCCTGATATGATTAAGGGTAAAATCATCAACTTTCTTCCGCTCTCCATCTCTTGGTCACTGTGTTTTTCATCTTTGTTTTGATGCTTCAGTCCCATCCGGACTCGACTGGCCATTAAAATGTGTCTGACTGTCAAGGCATTGAATAACAGAATTAGACCAAATCGTAATAATGGTGTTACAACCTTTTCAAACATCCTAAATCCAATCCACCATGGATGTCTAAAGTAGATTTGCTTATTACAACAGCACCATTCTACATTTTTAATTATCCACTTAGGTTTATATCTGAAGTAAATTGGAATGTTTTTTAAACATAGGAGAATGCCAATTGCTGCTAGAACCACAGTTGCAGTTTTCTTGGTGCAATATTTCAATTACAGTTTCCGGCAAGAAATGGCAACAAATCGATCAAAAGTGAAAGTCACGGTGAACCAGACAGAGCAGTCTCTGGCTACACGGATCACAACATAGAGAGGCCAACATACACATTCAACGGGAAATAATAACTGTTGATTCGACGAAGTGTGACTTCAGTGATAATGACCAGGAGATCCATCAATGCCATGGCCAGCAGGTAGCAAGTGGTGCAAGTGGAAAGTCCACACTTTCCTTGAGATAGGATTGCAATTGCTATTATGTTAACTGCAAAAAATAAAGAAAGACCCGGTGAGCAAACTTAATCTTTTGAGGGCAAATAACATCAATTCTGAGCTGAGGTACGGATTATATTTGTACAGAAAACATGCACTGGGACCATGTCACATTAAAAAATTTCAAACATTAGATTGTCTTTCTGAACCTGTTCTCTCAGTGCTCTTGCAATAGATTCATAACGCAAACGCACGTCATTTTGCACATTACATGGTCATTAGTATCAAACAGACAGCAAGTGTCTGTTACAGAAATTCAGTGCAATTTTAGACTAAGAAATATTCCTCATTATCTTCTGTGACAGCAGCACAAGCAGGACCAGATGCACACTGTCGTCCTGCCTTCAAGATCACTCATCGGCAAACACATGACACACAAATGTTGCCATTTCACTTGAAAGCCTATCAGGAAATAAAAACAGACCATTCCCAATCAGGATGCATCAACCCAGCTTTTTGTCTTTCAGGTTCCCTCAGAATTCCACAAGCTTCACGACAAGGAGCATATTTCTATTTTCAATGTGAGGGTGCCATCATTATTTTGGTCTATGTATTTCATGCATGTTAAACAATCCTCTGTACGTGAATACATGTGAACTCTAACACCAGGTGACCTCAATATTTTTAGTTAAATTAGCTTTCGCTGAGACAGACGGTAGAAACATATTTACAAGGCAAAACTAAGGATCGCAGATGCTGGAGATCAAAGTCTAAATTAGAATGGTGCTGGAAAAGCACAACAGGTCAGGCAGCATCTGAGGAGCAGCAAAATCGATGCTTCAGGCCAAAGCCCTTCATCAAAACTGTCCGAGTGTGGCATTAAGGAACCCTTATAAATCTGAAATCAATTGATATCAGGGGGCACAATTTCCGCTGGTTGGAGTCATACCTGACATATAGAAAGATGTTGTGGTTCTGCTCGCCGAGCTGGAAGTTTTTGCTGCAAATGTTTCGTTCCCTGGCTAGGGAACATTTCCAGCTCGGCGAGCAGAACCACAACAACGGATACCCGAGCTACAAATCTTCAATCAGATTTTAATATAGAAAGATGGTTGTGGTTACTAAAGGTCAGTCATCTCAGCTTCAAGACATCTCTCTATGAGTTCCTCAGGATAGTGTCCTAGGCTCAACCATCTTCAACTGCTTCATCAATGACCTTCTCTCCATCATAGTGTCAGCAGTGGGATGTTTCCAGATGACTGCACAATGTTCAGCACCATTCCAGACTTCTCAGATACTGAAGCAGTCCATGTTCAAATGTGATAAGCTCTGGACAGTACCGAGACTTGGACTCAACTGGCAAGTAACAATCCCAACCACATAAATGCCAGAATACAACCATGACCAATAAACAGCAATGCAACCACTGCCCTGTGACATTCAATGTTGTTACCCTCACTGATTCTCCTGCAATCAACAGCATGGGTGTTACTATTGAACAGAACCTCAACTGGATTCACCACATAACCACATTGGCTCCAAGTGCAGGTCATTGCTCGGAATACTGATACGAGTAACTCACTACCTGTATCCCCAAAGTCTGTCTAACACCTGCAAAGGAACAAGTCAAAGTGTGGTGGAATACTTCCCACTTGCCTGGACGGTGGAGCTCCAACAACACTCAAGGAACCTGATACCATCCAGGACAAATCAACCAGCTTAATTAGAATTACATCAAGAAGCATCCACTCCCTCCACCACCAATGCTCAGTGGCAGCAAAAATGTAATATCCGCAAGATGGGCTGAAGAAATTCACCAAAGATCCTCAGTTAGCAGCATCTAAACTCACAGCTACTTCCGTCCAGGGCAAGAGCGGCAAATACACAGGAACAACATCACTTTAATTTCACCCCCACACCCCAAAATACTGGTGCCAAGCTAGTTACCTTTCTGTCTTGAAAATGTATCACGGTCCATCCACTGTCACTGGGTCAAAACACTGGAATTACCTTCCTAACGGCATTAGGCTTAACTCACTGCACATTGACTGCAGCAGTTCAAGAAGGCAACTCACCACCACTTTCTCAACAACAAGCAGGGGTGGTCTATAAATGCTGGCACAGCCAGTGACAGCTATATCCCTCAAAGTGAATAACAGAAAGAATGGTTGTCTAAATTGTTCTCAATTCTGACTTTTACATTTCAACTTATGAAAGTATTGTGAAGTTAAGTCATCCACGACTTTTCCAGCAACAGCATTTACAACTCAATTATTCGCTTTATTTTTAATTTATTTTAATCTTCATCTCACAGGCTACTTATAGTGAAGGTATTTATTTTATCAGAGACTTGGGACATGGGACACCACCTTTTTTCTAAATGCACTCAAAGGGAATTATTGACTGGTTAGGCTGACACCGTTAGTGGGAAAATCTTGAAGTCCATTGGAAAACATATAATAGCAGTGACCAGATCAGATAAACTCAGTACGAGTTTAAGAAAAGCAATTCATCCTTGAAAATTCTTAGAAGTTTTCACGGATGTAAATAATAAAGTGGGTCAGAGGAACCATTGTCAGGCTTAATTGGACTTTCAGAGGACTTTTTAGGAGTTTCATATAGTGATAAGCATGTAAAACTAAAGGGTGTGGAATTGAGGGAAGCGTACTGATATGAAGAACGTGCCAATTGGTGGATGACAGAAAAGGATAAGAAGAAATGGGATTTTGTCTGAAAGGCAGGCAGTGACTGCTCAGGTAGCATAGGGATCAAATATTGACCTCATCTGTTCACAATGCATACTAATGTTTTACTTGAGGGAAATTTATGTCTTATCTCCAGCACTAGACAACACAAAGTTGGTTGGAATGGTGAACCTTGAGGAGTAAGCAGAGATGAACTCCTGTTATTTGTACAAGTTGAATGAATGCACAAATTTATAGCAGAGAATGTACAAAATGGGTAAATGTGAGGTTACCAATTTAGCAAATCAGAAAGGCAGATTGATAGATTGACAAAGTGAGAGGTGCAATGGGAACTGAGTGCCCTTGTGTACCAGACAATGAAGATTAACATGCAGGTGAGAGGGAGGAGAAGACAGGTGGCATGTTGGCTTTCATAGCGAGAGGATTCCAGTATAAAGCGCAATTATCTATCACTATTGCATTAACCCCTGGCAGAGCAGAACTGTGGTATGAAGAGAGACTCTACCAATTAAGATTATATTCACTGACCTACAGAAGAAAGGGAGGGGATCTCATCGAAGTTGTAAAATTGTAAATTGGGTCTGAGCAGGTTAACAGACTGAGGATGTTTCTAATGAGCAGTGAGTCCAGAATCATCTGTCACAGTCTACGGTTAGGGCATAGGCTATTCAGCACCGAAATAAGTGGAAATTTCTTCACCCAGAGACTGGGGATCCTGTGGAATTCTCAGCTATTCAGGCCAAACCATTCAAGAAGGCTGCCGAAAGAGTTTATAAGTTGCAAGGAGTCAAAAGATCTGAGAAGGAAGTAGGAGCAGTCTACCGAGATAGGCAACCAGCCAGAATGATACTCATTGTTCAGGCACGCTCTGAATACCCTACTCCTGCTCATATTTGCTATGTGTTAGGGTTTGCTGGATTGGCTGGGTTTGACGCGAGGTGTTCCCGTGATCTTGGGAAATGATCTTCTCACAGTTTCCAACAATAATCTCATGTGAAATCATGGAAACTAAATTCAGATGTTGTTTGATTCAGCACAGAGGTGACCACAGAGCTCGGTCCCATCCTTCCAGTATCCCTTTCCACTTTGTTCCTGGGTTTGCTGTAGCTGCTCCTCGCAAACCCGGGATGGATCCAGCTGATCTCTTTCCTCACACCCACTAAGGCTGTGCTCTCACAGCTTCCACTTTTTGTGAATGTTCAAAACCAAGACACATTGTAACTACCCTCCCCAAGTTTCATTCTGAATTGTGTGGTCAAACGCTCAGGTCTTCCTGAAATATCTCCAGCAGATCACAGCACAACCTCCAGCAAAAACATTCCAGTCCTTCCACTATCTTTCCAGGAACAGAATTAATTGAAATGCCTATTTCCAGCAAGTTAGTTGCTGGGTCTATTGCAATAATAATTGAAGGGCTTCGGCATGATGCTGTAGACGTGATCAGCTCAGAGTAACGAACACAGGCGCTCAGTGGACAGGCACAGAGCAAGTTTCAAACTCGGGAGGCAATGCGGGGTTGAAACCCCTTTCCAACATGGAGCTTCACAGCCAGCTCCCGGTGAAATGGGTGATACCCAACACATTCAATGTCATTGTTTCTGAGCTTCGTAACACAGCACTGCATCACAGGGGCAAAATAACGAGGACAGGGAAAGATACAGCAAGGAAAAACATTCACCTTAAAATAGAATAGGGTCATTACTTACTGGAGTATAAGTTTCCGAAATATGGGGTACAATCAGGGTATTCGGACTAACTGAAGGAGTGTGGCCTTCGGGAGTCCAATTGCAAAATGGAACAATTTAACAATGAGACTGTGAGATCATGTGAAATGATCAGTTATATTTTAATCTGAATCTACAGAGCAGAACGAGTCGAGACATAACCAAACCAGACAGAAGACACTTTGCAGACACGCTGATGCACTGGTCAGTAAAGTGGAATATTTGCAGCGTGGAAGCAGGTATTGATCACTCTGTTGCTCGGTATACCTGCACTAGATAGTGGCCGAGCTTGGGGAAATTTCCAGGTTCTGCTGTAAATGACTGGAAGTAGTGCTTCCGTGAGTTCATGTCTCTGTATCTGCGATACACTAATAAAAGACAAATACTGAGGTGGTGCAGATGTGAAAATCGCTGTTAGAGACAGGGCAGAGGGAAATCAGTTTAAACATAAACAACTAACAGAGATTCGTGAATGAGACAGAACGAGACAGAGAGCGATATCATGAACCGATGTCATCACGTGTGTGAGAATGTTAAAATGGAGACACTGCAGAGGTTAACAGCCACATACATTGAAGCTCACAGGGAATGAGACAGGGAACGGATTTCGGTCTCACCTCGGGAAAAAGCTGTGCAATCTTTGGGTGAGCTTTGGTGATGCAGTTTTGGGAACGGGAACGGGAATACCTAAATTGGATTTCACATTTCAGGCTTTAAGCAGCAGCTGGGTTAATCCGGTGAAAGATGTTCTTGTGGGTTTAGTAAATACAATGGATAATGGTCAGGACATGTGGTCAGGAAATCAGCCCAGGGAGAGAGGAGTCACTGTATATGTGGAAAAGCTGTTGCAACTTCAGATAATGGACAGGACAGGGATGGAAATGGAGTCAGATGAAGGAAATGTAGAGTTTTTTGCGAGAATAGAAGACTGTGATTTTATGTTCCTAATCTGTAAAAAATGAGGACAGGAACAAAATGAACCATGGTTTACAAATGAAGCTGAGCAATGTCCCTCTTATGTGTCTACCGGAATCAAAGAGAAGACAGGCAGTTAGCAATGGTTTGCAGAGCGGAAGATGAATTCAGAGTCTCATCAGATGTAATAACAGCAGCAAGAGCAGTAGAATAAACAGGAAGAATAACAATACAGTTAAACATGGTTTATAGAAATAACAACCGGTCAGAGAGACTTACCAGGGACGCCAACAATAGCCAGGATGGGATAATAAAAGAATTCAGTCATGTACATTATGTAATGGATTTGCAGGGATAATGGAATCTTATCATAAAAAGCAGAAAGGGCCAACAGATCCAATTTCCAGTCCTGTCCATTGTTGTAACATTCATGTCCAGTATGACTAGATTCTGGTCCATTGATGAAATATTCCAGCCGACTTTATTCTCAGATTCTAATCTCTCCTTTCCCCGTCTCTGGAGCTGTTGAGTGTCGGAGGTGATGCTGCCACTGACCCTATGGAGTGTCCCATTGAAATGAGCCTGCTTTTAACAGAAAAACGAATTACTCTAGTGTCACAGGTCGAATCCATGGGGACTAACATTAATTCCAGCCACTAAACAAATAGGTTTATTTCAGCTAGGAACCAGAGCAGCAGGTTAGGAAGTGGAGGGATTGAAATGAAGGTAGATGTTAGAATCAGTAACTCCAAAAGGAAGGACAGTCAGAGACAGGTGAATGGACACAATGGTACCAATGCGCTGGTCTGTTTATTTCAACACAAAGAATACTATGGGTAAGGCAGACGAGCTCAGAACCTGGGTGAGGACATGGGACAATGGTATTGTGTTCATTACAGGGATTTGATTGAGTTGGGGACACAACTGGCTGCTCAAATTGTCAGGGTTTTGTGTTTTCGATGAGGAAAACAAGAAGATAAAAAAATGGAGGATTTGCATTCCTAATTAGGGAGAATGTCACTGCTGCACTCAGAGAAGAGATACCAGAGGGCTTATCCACTGAGGTAATATGGATAGAGTTCATAACTAAAATGGATACAATCACTCCAATAGAGTGATGCTATCGGCCCCCCAACAGACACCGACACATTGATGAACGCCTCTGTAGGCAGTTTATGGAAAGATACAATAATAACAGGGTTGCCAGTATGGCTGACTTTAACTTCCCCAAGGTTGCCCTCAAAGCAAGAGACTGGGATGGGAAAATTTGTTTAAGTACATCCAAAAGGACTTCTTGAAGTGGTATGTCCAAATAGAGGAGGGGGCATACTGGACTCGCCAGTATGAGCCCACTAATGAGCTTGCCAGTTGACTGACCCACTAGTGGGAGAGCATTTCGGAAACAGTGATCAGGACTGGTTAAGTTTTCAGATAGCATTAATCAACGGATAAGTCAGGATCATATGTTAAAGGGCTCAACTGGGAGAGGGCAAATTATATCAATATTAGGCAGGAGCTAGTGAGTGTTAATTGGGAGGATCTGTTACAGGTCAAGTCCACATTTGATATGTGAGAATTGTTGACGAACCTTCTGATCAGGGTTTAGGACCAGCATGTTCCAGTAAGGAGGAAGACGGGATTAGCAAGGTAAGGGACACTTGGATAATGAGAGAGGTTGTGAAATAAGTCCACAGGAAAAGGGAAGCTACCTAGAGATTGGTAGGAGTCTTTGTTGGTAGTAGCAAATACAACAGAAACAATGAAAGGACATTTTGATTATCAGATGAATATACAAGGGATGGATGTATGTAGATCAAAGGTAGGAAGAAGAAATCAATTTAGTTTGCCATCATGTTCACCACAATATCGTGTGCCAATGATCCTGGTCCTGTCCTGTATTGTTCTATGTTCAATGCATGATTGCAAGATTTCTTAGATATCATCAAGGTTACAGAGAGGTAAGAGTGGACATTGAACTGTTGTAAATGTGTCTGGAGAATTAGCAATAGGTAACAAAGAAATGCTGGAGAAAGAGTCTGGGAGAGGGTTGAGTGCAGTGGCCACCATTTCGGAGAAGTTGCTGGGAATGCTGAAAGGTTTGAAGGTGGATAAATAACCCAGACTGGATGGGTTACATCACAGGGTTCCAAAGAGAGATAATTACAGCAATAGCTCAGTATTTAAATTTGCTGGAAATGCCATCAGAATCTTTAGAGATGGCTACAAATACAATTGAAAATGGAGTAACTTGAGTTAGAGGCACCTTCCAAAACCCATGACCACTTCCAGCTAGAAGGACAAGGGCAGCAGTACTTGGGAACACCACCACTTGCAAGTTCCCTCTAAGCCACTCACCACGCTGATGTGGAAATATACTGCCATTCCTTCACATCATTGGGTCAAAATCCTGGAATTCCCACCCTCCCACCATTGTGGGTCAACCCACAGTAAATGGACTGCAGTGACTCCTGAAGGCAGCTTACCCCCATCTTGAGACAAGAGGTGCTCAATTATGTAAGGTGAGGTTAGACTGTCCAGAGAAGAGAGGGGTAGTCGAGGTAGGAGCACTGGACAACTCTCAGCTCCAGGAATACAGTTTGTCCATCCTTCTGCAGCTGTACAGGGCCCTGGTGAGACCACACCTGGAGTATTGTGTGCAGTTCTGGTCTCCAAATTTGAGGAAAGACATTCTGGCTATTGAGGGAGTGCAGCGTAGGTTCACGTGGTCAATTCTTGGAATGGTGGGACTATCTTAAGGTGAAAGACTAGAGCGACTGGGCTTGTATACCCTTGAGTTTAGAAGACTGAGAGGGGATCTGATTGAGACATATAAGGCCTCACTCTCTCGGTGGTGCAGGTAAGGGCTGTTTGGCAGTAGACAATAGACAATAGACATTAGGTGCAGGAGTAGGCCATTCAGCCCTTCGAGCCTGCACCGCCATTCAATATGATCATGGCTGATCATTCCTAATTAGTATCCTCTTCCTGCCTTATCTCCATAAGCCTTGATTCCACTATCTTTGAGAGCTCTATCCAACTCTTTCTTAAATGAATCCAGAGACTGCCCTCTGGGGCAGAGCATTCCACACAGCCACCACTCTCTGGGTGAAGAAGTTTCTTCTCATCTCTGTCCTAAATGGTCTACCACGTATTTTTAAGCTGTGTCCTCTGGTCCGGCACTCCCCATCAACGGAAACATGTTTCCTGTTGCCAGAGTGTCCAATCCTTTAATAATCTTATATGTCTCAATCAGATCCCCTCTCAGTCTTCTAAACTCAAGGGTATACAAGCCCAGTCACTTCAGTCTTTCAGTGTAAGGTAATCCTGCCATTCCAGGAATTGACCTCATGAACCTATGCTGCACTCCCTCAATAGCCAGAATGTCTTTCCTCAAATTTGGATACCAGAACTGCACACAGTACTCCAAGCGTGGTCTCACCAGGGCCCTGTACAGCTGCAGAAGCACCTCTTTGCTTCTATATTCAATTCCTCTTGTTATGAAGGCCAGCATGCTATTAGCCTTCTTCACTACCTGCTGTACTTGTATGGTTAACTTCATTGACTGGTGTACAAGAACACCCAGATCTCTCTGTACTGGGTCGAACGATTTGAGCCATAGGGAGAGGCTGAACAGGCTGGGGCTGTTTTCCCTGGAGCGTCGGAGGCTGAGGAGTGACCTTGTAGAGGTTTACAAAATTATGAGGAGCATGGATATGATAAATAGGCTAAGTCTTTTCCCTGGGGTCGGGGAGTCCAGAACTCAAGGGCATAGGTTTAGGGTGAGAGGGAAAAGATATAAAAGAGACCTAATGGGCAACTTTTTGACGCAGAGGGTGGTATGTGTATGGAATGAGCTGCCAGAGGAAATGGTGGAGGCTGGTACAATTGCAACATTTAGGAGGCATTTGGATGGGTATATGAATAGGAAGGGTTTGGAGGGATGTGGGCCGGGTGAATGATTATGATGTGGTGGGCATCACGGAGACGTGGTTGTAGGGGGTCAGGACTGGCAGTTAAACCTCCGAGGATTTTCAACTTATAGAAAAGACAGGGAAGTGGGCAGAGGAGGTGGGGTTGCCTTGTTAGTTAAGAACAAAATTAAATCTATGGCACCGAATGACATAGCCTCAGATGATGTGGAGTCTGTGTGGGTGGAATTGAGGAACCACAAAGGCAAAAAAAAACATAATTGGAGTTGTGTACAGACCTCCTAACAGTGGTCAGGACCAGGGACGCAGCATTTTGAGTGGGAACAGCGGCTGAGTAAAAACGAATCCGGGAGACTACAGCTAAAGTAAGTCAGTTTGTTTTAAAATTACTTACGGGTAATGGGCAGCGGTGTTTTTTTTTCTCTCTCTTCACAGAAAGAGCAGGAGCAGTAGGGGGAAGTGGCGACTACCAGAGGGGCAGCCGGGAAGGAAAGCAGTGAGTACATAAATCAGGAATGGCAGTGACCACATCTGCAGCAAGCGTTGGTTGCTGGAAGAACTCCGGATCAGAGTTGATGATCTGGAATCTGAGCTTCAAACACTGCGGCACATCCAGAAGGGGAAGAGTTACCTGGACGCTTTGTTTCAGGAGGCAGTTACAACTGGGAGATTAAGTAATTCACATTCAGCTAGTGATCAGGCACATCAGAGTGTGACTGTAAGTGAGGCAGGTAGGGGAACCTGCATTCAGGAGTGGAGGAGCCTCAGCCCTTGACCTTGCCCAACAGGTACGAGATTCTTGCTCCCTGTTTGGATGAGGAAAAGGGAGAGCCAACTGACCATGGCACCATGGTGCAGAAGGCCATTCAAGGGGGGGGGGGAGCAAATAGACAACTAGTGGTTATAGGGGATTCTATAATTAGGGGGACAGATAGTATCCTTTGCAAGCCGGATCGGGAGTCTCGCATGGTGTGTTGCCTGCCCGGTGCCAGGGTGCGGGACATCTCCGACAGGCTTGAAAGGATATTGGAGCAGGAGGGGCACCAGGTGTTCTGGTCCACGTTGGTACTAACACCATAGGCAAGTCTAGGATGGAGGACCTGTTAGGGCACGATGAAGCACTAGGCAGGAAATTGAAGTACAGGTCCTCAAGGGTCATAATCTCCGGATTATGCCCAAGCCACGTGCCAATTGGCATAGGGACTAGAAAATTAGGCAAGTAAACACGTGGCTAAGGGATTGGTGTGGGAAAGAGGGATTCCACTTCATGGGGCATTGGCATCAGTTTTGGAACACTGGCGATCTGTATCGTTGGGACGGTCTCCACCTGAACCGATCAGGTACCAATGTTCTAGTGAAGAGGATAAATAGGGTGGTCAGTAGGACTTTAAACTTCTGAGTTGGGGGGGAAGGGAAAGTGAAAGCGACAGGGAGTATGGAGTTAAATGGAAAGATAAGCAACAGAATAGCATAGTGCAGGTGGATCTAAACTCGAGGCAGACTGGGAATGCAGCAAAAAGGAAGGATAACTTCAGACATCTTGTGATTTCCAATATCTCTAATGATAAAGTTAGCATTAAGGCACTTTACCTGAATGCTTGCAGCATTCATAACAAAGCAGATGAACTAATGGCACAGATCATAGTGAATGATTATGATATGGTAGGCATCACAGAGACGTGGTTACAGGTGGGTCAGGACTGGCAGTTAAACCTCCAAGGATTTTCAACTTATCGAAAAGACAGGGAGATCGACAGAGGGGGTGGGGTTGCCTTGTTAGTTAAGAACAAAATTAAATCTATGGCACCGAATGACATAGCCTCAGATGATGTGGAGTCTGTGTGGGTGGAATTGAGGAACCACAAAGGCAAAAAAACCATAATTGGAGTTGTGTACAGACCTGCTAACAGTGGTCAGGACCCGAGGCGCAACATGTACCGGGAAATAGAGAAGGCATGTCAGAAAGGCAAGGTCACAGTGATCATGGGAGACTTCAATATGCAGGTGGACTGGGCAAATAATGTTGCCAGTGGATCCAAAGAAAGGGGATTCATGGAATACTTACAGGATGGCTTTTTGGAATAGCTTGTCATGGAGCCCACAAGGGAGCAGGCTATTCTGGACCTAGTGCTTTGTAATGAACCAGACTTTATAAAAGATCTTAAAGTAAGGGAACCTTTAGGAAGCAGCAATCATAATATGGTAGAGTTCAGTCTGCAGTTTGAAAGAGAGAAGGCAAAATCGGATGTAATGGTGTTACAATTAAATAAAGGTAATTATGAGGGCATGAGAGAGGAACTGACAAAGATAGACTGGAAGCAGAGCCTAGTGGGGAAGACAGTAGAGCAAAAATGGCAGGAGTTTGTGGAAATAATTGAGGACACTGTATACAGGTTCATCCCCAAGAAAATAAAGATTATCCGAGGAGGGATTAGACAGCCTTGGCTGACAAAGGAAGTCAGGAAGTGTATTAAAGAAAAAGAGAGATCCTATAAAGTGGCCAAGAGCAGTGGAAAATCAAAAGATTGGGAAGGCTACAAAAACAAACAGAGGATAACAAAGAGGGTAATAAGGCAGGAGAGGTTCAAATATGAAGGTAGGCTAGCCAGTTATATTAGAAATGATAGTAAAAGTTTCTTTCAATACATAAGAAACAAATGACAGGCAAAAGTAGACATTGGGCCACTTCAAACTGATGCTGGAAGCCTAGTGATGGGAGATAAGGAAATAGCAGGAGAACTTAACAAGAACTTTGCGTCAGTTTTCACAGTGGAAGACATGAGTAATATCAACAATTAAAGGGGCTGAGTTGAGTATGGTTGCCGTTACAAAAGTGAAAGTGCTAGAAAAGCTAAAAGGTCTTAAAACTGATAAATCTCCTGGCCCTGATGGGATACATCCTCGAGTTCTGAGAGAGGTGGCTGAGGAAATAGCGGAGGCATTGGTTGAGATCTTTCAAGAGTCACTGGAGTCAGGGAAAGTCCCGGATGATTGGAAGATCGCTGTTGTAACTCCATTGTTCAAGAAAGGATCAAGACAAAAGATGGAAAATTATAAGCCAATTAGCCTACCCTCAGTTGTTGGTAAAATTCTAGAATCCATCATTATGGATGAGATTTCTAAATTCTTGGAAGAGCAGAGTCTAATTAGAACAAGTCAACATGCATTTAGTAAGGGGAGGTCGTGTCTGACAAACCTGTTGGAATTCTTTGAAGAGGTGACAAGTAGGTTAGACCCGGGAAACCCAGTGGATGTGGTCTATCTAGACTTCCAAAAGGCCTTTGATAAGGTGCCACACAGGAGGCTGCTGAGCAAGGTGAGGGCCCATGGTGTTCGAGGTGAGCTACTGGGATGGATTGAGGATTGGCTGTCAGACAGAAGGCAGAGAGTTGGGATAAAAGGTTCTTTTTCGGAATGGCAGTCGGTGACATGCGGTGTCCCGCAGGGTTCAGTGTTGGGGCCGCAGCTGTTCACATTATATATTAATGATCTGGATGAAGGGACTGAGGGCATTCTAGCAAATTTTGCCGATAATACAAAGTTAGGTGGACAGGCAGGTAGTACTGAGGAAGTGGGGAGGCTGCAGAAGGATCTAGACAGTTTGGGAGAGTGGTCCAGGAAATGGCTGATGGAATTCATCGTGAGCAAATGCGAGATCTTGCACTTTGGAAAAAAGAATAAAAGCATAGACTACCTTCTAAACGGTGAGAAAATTCATAAAGCCAAAGTACAAAGGGATCTGGGAGTGCTAGTCGAGGATTCTGTAAAGGTAAGCATGCAGGTTGAGTCCGTGATTAAGAAAGCGAATGCAATGTTGTCACTTATCTCAAGAGGGTTGGAATATAAAAGCACCGTTGTGCTACTGAGACTTTATAAAGCTCTGGTTTGGAGTACTGTGTCCAGTTTTGGTCCCCACACCTCAGGAAGGACATACTGGCACAGGAACGTGTCCAGTGGAGATTCACACGGATGATCCCTGGAATGGTTGGTCTAACATACGAGGAACAGCTGAGGATCCTGGGATTGTTTTCATTGGAGTTTAGAAGATTAAGGGGAGACTTAACAGAAACTTACAAGATAATACATGGCTTGGAAAAGGTGGACACTCGGAAATGTGGAGACATTTCTTCAGCCAGAGAGTGGTGGGCCTGTGGAATTCATTGCCGCAGAGTGCAGTGGAGGCCGGGACGCTAAATGTCTTCAAGGCAGAGATTGATAGATTCTTGATGTCACAAGGAATTAAGGGCTAAGGGGAGAATGCTGGTAAGTGGAGTTGAAATGCCCATCAGCCATGATTGAATGGCGGAGTGGATTTGATGGGCCAAATGGCCTTACTTCCACTCCTATGTCTTATGGTCTTATGGGTGGGATTAGATTGGGTTGGGATATCTGGTCAGCATTGACGGGTTGGACCGAAGGATCTGTTTCCATGCTGTACATCTCTATGACTCTATGACTCTATATACACTGTTCATAGCCCATTGAAGTTTGTGGAGAAATCTAAGGACAAAAATGCTCAACTGTTTAGATGGAGCTTGTTGTTACTAACATTCAATTTAAAACCTGTTCCTGTGCAGCACAAGCAAGTGTGATTGCCTGCACATTATAGAGACTCAAATGAGAGATGGAGGCATTCGGTGGCAGGAGTACAACAGACTTGAAAAGGACTATAATTGTGCATGTTTGTACATTTATAGTCAATGTAATGTGTATGGATTTGGAATAAATGGAATATCCAGTACCTCTGTGCATTAATACTGATGGAAGTTGATTATTTTGGTATATGTAACAACCCGCCCCCACCTCCACCCAATGTCTGGTTTGGGGTAGCCCAAAGTGTAAACTTAATTTTCAGTCTTGGCTGCTCGGTCAGGTTAATTGGTCTTTTAGAGTTGAGGTGTGAATTTGAGTTTCAGGCTGAAAAGCGGGTTCCAAGCAGCTATCTCTGTTTCTATGCAATTTGCCAGAACAGCACTCAACTTTTTATTTAACTTTTAAAAGTTTTGAGGGAATTTGAACATCAATTCCCTCATTCTCCCCACATACAAGTGACCTGAGGGACTGAATGGCGTCCTCGTGTTCCTGTGTAAGTGACTGAAGGTACTGAATAGCTTCTGCTTTGCCCGACTGGATATGGCCAAGAGCATTATTCAGCTCCCCATGGTTTCTGTTTAACAGCTGTGTGCTAACTAATGTGACAATGCTGTAGCTTTCAATAGTTATTTTGTCCTGGTTTCTTTTAAGAGAGAGATTGAACAACACCAGCTAGTTAAGAGCACTTGAGTATACACGTAGTATGGCGTTGGGTTATCTCTAGTGCAGTCTGATTGGGTGGGGCCAGCTCTTACAGATTAGGAAATCTGGTTTTGGTTTTTCAGTAGCATCAGAAGCTGTTGGAGTGTCAACAGACTTGGAACTTTCAATGCATGCACCCTGACTGCTACTCTCTCTCAATTTTCTCTGGATGTCTTTTTTTCCTATTGGATTAGAGAAATACATCTGAGAATCTGTGTGTGAATTTTCCTTTTTGCCAGGGGATGGGATGTGTTTATGGGCTGTTGCTGTTTTGGAACAGTTAATCAATAATACTTATTGCACCAATTATTGTGTTAAATTTTCCAAGAGAGTTGAGTTATTCTAAATTCCTTTCTTTGGTTGTATTTCAGCGACAGTGTTTAAATAAATTGAGTTTTATTTAACATCGAGTAATTTGACTCATCACACACACGGCAACAGGCACTTTATATTTGCCTTTAAAATAAGAATCTGTAGACAAGCTCCTGGGGATCTGTGGCCAAGAAAGGTTCGAGAATCACTGATTTACATCACTCCAGCTGTGGGGATTTTAGCAACTGTTTCCATTATGTTCAGTTTTGTTCAGCTTCCTTGATGCCATCTTCATTCAAATGCTGTCTTGATATTAGGCCAGTCGATGTTACCTGAGCCCTTGTGTTCACCTCTTTCATTCATATCAATAGGTCACGGTGAGGAGCAGGGAGTGGTTTCTTCAAACAGAAATTAATGAATGTCAGAAATTCTCTCTTTCAAAGAATTAGGGAATGAGATTACTGAAGGTACTTAAAGCGGAGGTGGAAGGATTTTGACCTGTTAGAGAGTTGACGGTGATAAAGAATTGGTCATGAAAGAGCATTTGCAACCGAGAGCAGATCAGTCATGATCTAAGTGAAGGCAAGGCAAGCTTGAGGGTGATGTGGGGGTGAGCGGCCTGCTCCAGTTTCTGATATTCACACTTGCTGTTATTGGAAATGTAGTGGGTGCTACTTACTTGGATGTTCTATTATTGAATGTTGCGGTCAGGGACCAGAGGATTTTGTGAGCCATTTCTGGCTGAGCTATGGGGTCTATACACACAGTGAATCTGGGTCTGTAACATGACCAACAAATGAAGCACGTTGCAGAAAAGGGAAGCTCAGTGAAGAGAGATGAGGGACTGCTTTCATACTCAGCTTGGGTTTTCCAGTTACCTTTCCCAAACCACCCCAAACCGTGTCTGACAGCCTTGAGGGGCTGAATGGTCTCTTCTGTTCCTATGTACAAGTGGCCTCCAACTCCTCCTCTCTAGCTGGTTTTAGGGCTGAATGGAACACAGGAACATGGGACCCTAGAGCAGGAGTGGGTCATTAGACACTGTGGGCCTTACCCATTAGGCACTAAGATTGTGGCTGATCAGGTTGTGGTCTCAACCCCACGTGCCTGTCTGTATCCCATTATCTCTGATTCATGTCAAATATTTAACTAGCTCAGCATTGAATAAAAATAAACAAAGAGGTACCACAAACATCTGGGGAAGAGAATTCTCACTCAAAAGGCCCTCTTAGAAATTCTCCTAATACCTCTTATGGAGAGATGTAAAACAGAGACAGATTCTTCGGTGTAACTTGCCCAAGCCGACCAGGTATCCTAACCTAATCTACTCTCAATTGCCAGAAATTGGTCCATCTCTCTCTAAATCCTTCCTGCTCACATACCCATCCTGATGTCTGTAACTGTATCAGCCTCCACCATGTCCTCTGGCAGCTCATTTCATACGCACACCACCATCCATATGAAAACGTTGCCCCGAAGATCCTTTTAAACATTTTCCCCTCTCACCTTAAAGCTAGTTTTGAACACCTCTACCCCCATGGAAATTGACCTTTTCTATTTATTCTACGCATGCCTCTCATGATTGTATAAACTTCTGTAAAGTCACAGCTCAGCCTTCGACACTCCATGGAAAAATACCCCAGTCAATCTTTCCCGCACTCTCTCAAGTTTAACAACATCCTTTCTTTAACAGAGCCACCCAAACCATGCTCAGATTTTGCAAAATTGCCTCACCAATGTCCTGTATGGCTGTAACATGACGTCACAACTCCAATACTCAATGCACTGACCAATGAAGGCAAGCGTGCCAATGTGTTCTTCACTATTCTGTATACCTTCAACTCCACTTTCCACGAACTCTGAACCTGCACTCCAAGGTCTCTTTGTTCAGCAGCACTCCCCAGTAAATTGCCCTGGTTTGTCTTTCCAAAATGCAAAACTTCACTTCACTAAGTTAGACTCCACCTGCCACTTTTTGGCCCATTGTTCCATCTGATCAACCTCCCGTTTTACTCTGCGATATTACTCGCTGCCCACTACACCACCTGTTTTGATGTCATCTGCAAACTTGCTAACCATGCCTCTAATATTCACATCCACTTCATGTTTACCAATGATGAAAGACAGTGAACTCAGCATGGATTCTTGCGGCATACTCTTGGTCACAGACTTCCAATCTGAAAAACAATCTTGCACCACCATCCTCTGTTGTCTACCCTTATCCCAATTTTGTATTCAATTGTCTAGATTTCTTGAATCCCATGTGACCTAACCTTAATAATCTGTCTACCATGCAAAACCTTCTCGAAAGCTTTGCTGAAGTCCATATAAACAGCATCTACCACATTGCCTCATCAATCTTCTTTGTCATCTCTTTAAGAAACTCAATCAAATTCGTGAAACACGATTACCCACACACAAATCTATGTTGACTGTCTCTAATCAGTCCTTGTCTCTCCAAATACATGTAAATCCTATCCATCCAAGTCTCTTCCAACAGCTGATGTCGGGCTCACCGGTCTGTAGTTCTCTAGGTTTTACGGTCACTGTTTCCATTTCTTATCCCACTCTTCCATTGATTACAACAAATTTTCATTGTAACCAGCTTGGTGATATGAGGGGGTCAAGTTCATCATTAGAAACAAAGCGGGTAGGTTTCTTTAATCTGCTAAAATAGCCAGTTTATGATCAAAGCAAATTTACTCAAAATATGATGGAAAGATGAATGACAAACAGATTAGATATTGCAAATGTAACATCACAAATATGTACATTAATACTTCCCTTTCTAAAGATGCTCTAGATAATACACACGCACCACACACACACAGACACAGACACACACACATACACAGTCTCTTACACACAAACTCACACACTCAAGCACACATACACAAAGTCACTTAACGCACACACAAACACACTCACACACACAAACTCACACACAAACGCACCCAGACAAAATCACAACACACACACAGACACACACAGACACACCCACACACATTCATATTGACATATACGCACTAATACGCTCACAAACACACACACATAGATGCATGCAGTCACACTCACACACAGGCACATACGGAAACACTCACAGACACACACACACCTACACATACTGTTATGGACCAGGCTAGACTCCCCTTAAAATATTTTAAGAAGATGGCGTAAATTTTAACTTTTTGTTATTGTAAAGGCAGATGTGAAGTGGGTATTCCAGGTGTGATCAAACCACTCAGCTTTTAGAAAACAGAATTTATTTAAAAACTACAGCTAAACACGAAGGAAGGAAAACAGGATTTAGAATAACTTAACTATTTGAGAACTCAACTGACTCAATTCAAAAAATTACCTAAGGAACTATTCCAATTCATATAATATCCTGTAAACATACCCCTTGGAAAAGGGTAAATGCCAACACAGGTTCTGACAGGCAGGAGAGATTGCAGAGTGAAAAGACAGGCAAGACTCATCTGCTAAAGCTTGGAATCTTTTCTTTCTGCAACGGCTTCTCTGATACAATTGAACCAAACTAGAAGTAAACCTCATCTGGGAGGACTCCAATGCCATTGTTAATGTAGACATTTCTTCACCTTTGTTTTTATGACCTCTCTCAATAAAAAAAGGGAAAAACAGCCTTGTTAAAGGGAGAGCATCGTCACAGTACATAGTCTGTCATACACTCAGTCCCACATACAAAAAAGTCACACATCTGATGACAAACAGAAAAACAAAATATGCAGAGTGCTAAGTTAAAAGAACTTTAGCCAACTATTAATTGAACTCAAGATAAAAGGAAAACAAAGAGATTATCAGAAACGTTATTCAGCACCTGAAGTTTTCCTACTTACACAAGCTGCTGTCGATGGGATGTCTTCCTGGAACAGTTGGATTTGGCTGACTTCGCTTTGCTTTAAGCAGTGGGAAGATTGCAATAACTGCTCAACAGGAAACCTCCAAGAGGGGTAAAGATGAATATCAAATGTATAAGCTTGCACACATTGCTGTGAGGAGGAAGAGGAAAAGAGAGAGGGAGCAATAGGCCATTCCTACTCAGGAAAGTTCCATTTTTCCCTTTCTGAGTTCAATCACGAAATAATGTTATCTGAAGCCAAACTGGACCATTGAGGTCTCCCTGCACATTGTCTGAAGTGTAAGACTCCACCACATCCCCTGCTCCATTTAACTATATCATTGCTGCTGTTGTACACAGAGCCATTTTGTTCGCAACAAATGCCTCCATTTGATTTAAAGATGTGTTTATATGGACCACATAATTTAAAAATAAAACACTTAATGTCTTCGTAATGTTTCTGTTGAAATGACTGCATTGTATTCTTAAATTACTTTCCTAGTTTTATTCTCCCATGCAAGAGGAAATATCCATTAGCCATTTACCAGCTACCCTCTCCTCAAGACTTTATATGATCAATAAGAAAATTTCACATTCTCAGGTCTGAACCACTAATCCTTCAGAACAGAATGCCTTCATCCCAATACTGAGGAAAGACAAACATCCTTGAAAAGCTTCAAATCCAATTGTGTTTTTTTTCAGTTAAGGGGATCATAACCTAACATCCTGCTTCGGATGTGGTCTCAGCAATTTTTCTGTACAGATGTTCAAAAATACCCCTCAGATCAAACACAATGCTCTTTTTATAAAAAAGCATCATTCCATTTATCATCCAAATCATTTGCTGCATCTTCTGAATAATATGATGTAAGTTATGTACAAGGATACACAAATCCCTCTGGACCACCACGTTCTGAAATTTCTCACCAGTTAAATAATTTATGGTTGTTTCATCTTATCACCAAAATAAAAACTTCCCATCACCCACATTGTGGGTGTTTTTGTGCTGAAGGTTTGCTCATTAACCTCCCCTGTCTGTATCCCATTACAGATGCTCTGCCTCCACTTGGCATCTTATTGAATGATTATTCTTGTGCCTTAGCAAATTGAGCTCCAATTCATTCAGCCCCTTCATCCAAATCATTCATTTACATTATAAATTGTTGATGACCTTATACTGATCCCTGAGACACTCCACTACTGACAGCTTTCCAACCTGAAAACAAATAATAATCTCTACTCTGTATTTCCTGTTAGCTAACTGTTCCTGTGTAGAAATTGCATGGCCTCCTCCTGTAATGTATGATGTACTCAAATAATTTATTCTATTCCTGACTGATTACTTTGAGGGATAAAGTGGTCTCCTTCTGTCTCATTGCAATCATCCTGACTGGCTGAATGGGATCTTCTTCAACCTGTGTAACTGAGAGCGCGACGCAAGGGTAAGGAGCAGCAGTTAGCCATTCACCCCCTCCAACCTGCTACTCGATTTTGAAAGATCACATCTGATCTGACCCCTTTTTTGTCAATTCCCAACAAACTTTGACTCTCCTGTCCATCAAAGGTCAATCGAGTTCAGCCTTGAATACCTTCAATAACCCAATCTTCACTGTTCCCTGGGAATGAGGACACCATGGACAGCACAGCCCAAATGATATTGTCATCTTAAATGGGAGACCCGTTAATTTTAAAGTATGCTGACCACACAGCAAGTCAACTCCTCTTTTGAGAAATAAGTGCACATCAAACAGGAAAAAACTTGGGCCCTTCAGCCCCTCAAAACTATCCTATATTACCATTGACTCTGTTTAGTAATGTTTACCAAACTCAATCTACAATGTTCTCCACAGAGGACATTTGTAAAACTTGAAGACCAGAGAGCACAAGACATTGGGAGCAGAATTAGGCCATTTGGCCCATTGAGTAGGATTCGCTGTTTCTTCGTGGCTGACATGTTCCACAGTTCAATTATTCTGCCTTCTCACTGTCACCCCAATCTCCTTAAGAATCAAAATATATCTACCACAGCCTTAAAGACATAAGTGTGTCTGTGTCTCTGGATGAATGTGCTGTGTGCGTGTGTCTGTTTCGGTGTGTTTCTGCTAATGACAGAACACAGAGCATGGTCTTGGTCATGCCAGACTGTATTTCAGACTGGAGGCCTGTGACCAGCGGTGAGCCACAGGGATCGGTGCTGCATCCACCTTTGCTTGTCATTTATAACAATGACTGAGGTAAAAATATAGCAGGTATGATTAGCAAGTTTGTGGATGCCACCCAGGTTAGCTGTACAGTGGACAGTGAAGAACGTTGTCTAAGATTACAAATAATTCTTGAGCAATTGGATCACTGAGGTATAGAGTTGAACAGCGCCGAAATAGAACCTTCGGTCCAACTCATCCATGATAACCAGATTTCCGAAATTAATCTGGTCCTATTTGCCATGATTTGGCTCATTTCCCTTTCATGTCCCCATCCAGATATCTTTTAAATGTTATAATTGTAGCAGCCTCCATGACATCCTCTGGCAGCTCATTCCATACACCCTCTGCACAAGACATTTGCCCTTTAGGTCCATTTAAATCTTTTCCGGTCACCTAAACCTATGGCCTCTAGATTTGCATCCCCCCAACCAACTCTGGGGAAGCACTTTGACTGTTCAACCTATCCTTGCCCCTCCTGATTTTACAAACTTCTAGAGGTGTAAATTTGACTCCAATCAATACAATTGGCTATGTTTTCCATCATCCCAGATCTAAGTTCTGAAATTTAATACTGACACCTCTTTCTATTCAATCAATCCGCAATTCTGAAGTAATTTAAATCAACCTGTTCAGATATATTATGAAACAGCTCTGTAACCCTTTGAGTTCAGAGGTGGGACAGTACCATTAGCTGTCCTGAAGCCCTAAATCTGCTACATTATTCCCCTGTGTGTTTTGTTCATCAACCAGTTCTGACATGCTGTGACACACCTCCAAGATAATCAGGGCTTGAATCCAGACCTTCTGGTCCAGAGATAGGGACACTACCACAAGTTCAGGAATTGGAGTCGAATCCTGAACTGTGACTCAGAGGCGTGGGTGCTGCACACTACACAACACCTGAACCTTGCCCAGATTTTGGATCACCTTTTTAAGTGCCAGCTTTCACCTCGGTAGGGGTTTATACAATCTGGTTAACTTTACTGAATGACACAGTGGACATTTCTCATTGTTAAACAGATGCAGGGTATTTGCTTCAACTGTAGGACATTGAGTGTACATGCTGTGTCATTGAGATAAACTATGAACATCTTTAATTGCCTGGCTCTGATTTCTAGCTTAAATGGGGCTTTGGTGTTGTAGAACAGAAGTGTTCATGTACTATTTTTTGAAGTTTGCATCACATATGTAAAGGATTGTTCAGGAAGCATTTATATATCAATCCTTCCTCACTCAGACCTTTGAATATCCGACTGGGGACATAATCTTAAGGTTATACAAGATGTTGCTGACACATCTGCAGGAGTATTGTGTCCAGTTGTGGTCACCCTGTCATAAGTCAAGTATTATTAAGCTTAGAGGGTTCAAGGGAGATTTACCAGGATTTTGCCAGGAATGGTGGGTTTGACTTATAATATTAGGTGAGATATGCTGGGATATGTTCACTGGAGCACAGCAGGTTGTGGGACTTAGGTGAACTAATAGAGATGTATAATATCATGAGGAGGATAGATTTGGTGAATGACAGATGTCTCTCCCTTGGGCTGGGAGATTACAAGGCGAGGGCACATTTATAAGGTGAGAGGAGAAATATTACAAAAAGACATATGGGGCTTTTTAAAACAGAGAGGCTCGCATGTGTAGATGAATTTCCAGAGAAAGTGGTGCAAGCAAGTACAGTTGAAATGATTAAAAGACATTTCGATCAATTCATAAATAAGAGAAGGTTTGGTAAAATATGGGGAGAGGCAGATGGGGCTAGTTTAGTTTGGGATTATGGTCAGCATGAACTAGTTGGACTGAAGGTTCTGTTTCTGTACCGTATAACTCCATGTGTGTTTGCATGTCTGATATGTGCCTGTGTGCTCCTGTAATTATGTTTATTGCTTTTGGCAATACATGTCTGTGTGTGTGTGTGTGTGTGTGTGTGTTTTGCTTTATTAATATATTTGCATCTCTATATCTGCATCTCTGTGCAATGATAGCTCCTGGATTACATCTCCTCCCACCCTGCCTCCTGTAAAAATGCTATTTCCTTATTCCCAATTCCTTCACCTTCACTGCATCTGTTCCCAGGAGGACCAGATCCACACAGAACTTACCCGATGGCATCCTTCTTCAAAGACTGCAATTTCCCCTCCCACATGGTTGATGATGCCTTCCAGTGCATCTCAACGACTTCTCACACCTCCGCCCTTAAACCCATCCCTCCAACAGCAAAAAGGATAGAACCTCCCGGTCCTCACCTTCCACCACCACCCCCCCCCCCCCACCAACTTTCGTATACTTCACATCATCTGTCTACACTTTCACCACCTACAAACGGACCCTACCACCAGAGATATATTTCCCTCCCAACCCGTTTCTGCTTTCTGTAAAGAACATTCCCTCCGCGGTTACCTTGTCAGGTCCATGCCCACTAACAACCCAACCTTCTCCACCACTGCAGGAATTGTAAAACCTATGTCCAAGGTCCCAAAGGAGACTTCTACTTCCATCAAAGGTTTACCTGCACTTCCACGCATGTCATTTATTGTTTCCATTGCTCCTGATGTTTTCTCCTCTACACTGGGGTGACAGGATGCCTCCTCACAGTGACTGACATGTATTGTGTGCAGAATGTCCCTTTTAATTCCAACATTGTAAATACAAAAAAGGGATGATCCAATTCTCTGTGAGGTTGTCTATTTCACTTTCAGACCTGACATTTGTTTCTTAATGTATTATTTACTCATTTAATCATTTCTGGTCCCCACTCAAGTTCTCTTTCATTTGATCATTTACAGAGGCCTGGTAGGTTTATTTGTCATCAGTGGCATGATTCTCACCTTGATTTCTCTCGGCACTGAAACCTCCATTTGCAACATACACCATGGATATTAATGAGGGTGGAATATTATTCGAGCACCTGACAGCTCCTGGGCTGGTACCGAGTCTAATTTAGTGTGAATACACGAATGTCACGTGGTGACTTCCTGCTGGGTCACCTGTGTCCTTTAAATCCTGTTCACTGTGATCGAGATTGTGTTCTCATCTGGAAGATGTTGTTGATAGAAAGAGGTGAGGATTATAGAACATAGAACATAGAAAAGTACAGCACAGAACAGGCCCTTTGGCCCACAATGTTGAAAATCCTGTACCAGAAACAGGAAAGATTGGGAAGTAAACCAACGGAGATTTTCCCAATGGTATGAGGTTCGAACTAACTGACTGGGAAGTGAATGCCCTCTTTCAGATGAATCAATAATCAGAGTCAGAGATGGAAAACGGTGTATGATAAATAAAGGATTAGAGCAGAGTTTCTTTCACTCAGGGAATTATTTAATTCCTGAATGTTTTTATCTCAGAAACAACATCCAGAAGCTGATCCCAGAATGGTTTAAAAGAAGCACAAGCACAGAGTCATAGAGTCATACAGCATGGAAACAAACGCTTCCGTCCAAACACAATCCAAAACTAAACTAGTCCTACCTGCCAAATCCTGGTCTCTGTCCCTCCAAACCTTTCCTTTTAATGTACTTGTTCAAATGGCTTTTTACCGTTGGAATTGTACCTGCATCCACACTTCCTCAAGTAGTTCATTCCACACACAAACCACCCTCTGGGAACCAAATAATGCCTCTCATGTCTTTTTAAAATGTCTATCCTTTCAATTTAAAAACATGTCTCTTCGTCTTGAAAGCTCCCAATCCAGGAAAAAGACAACTATCATTAACACTAACTACAACTCTCGTTATTTCAGAAACTTCTCCCAAGCTCCCCTATCTATCTCCTAAACAAGCGTGAAAAAAGACTCAGTTTCTCCACCCTTTCTTCGTATCTCAAACCTTCCATACCAGCCAAAATCCTGGTAAATCTCTTCTGAACCCTCGATAGTTGGATAATGCCCTTCCTATACCTGGGTCAGCAGAACAGGGCACAGTGTTCCAGAAGAGGCCTCACTCGTGTCCTGCACAATCTCAGCAAGACTTCCCACATCCTATACTCAAAGACTGAGCCAATGAAGGCAAATGTGTCCAAAGGCCTGTTTAAACAATCTGTCCCAGTTTGCCTCTAACTTCAAAGAATTATGTGCCTGCATCCCTCGGTACCTACGGAGGGAATTTAACGTGAGCAAATATCTGTGGGTGGATGGGGAACACTTTCGAATTTCTTTGACATCACGAGTGAAGAGGTTTATTGAGCATGTGCAGCTGAGTAAGATTGAGGATGAAAAAAGCTGATGGTTTTGAAACATGTGCCGTTTTATTCCCCGTGAAGCATTGCAAATGGAACAGTACTTTCTTTTGTTAATTGGAATGAAAAGTTAGACCCCCGTGAGTCTGAGGTGAACCATCTCCCAGAGATGCCATTCCTGCTTTACCCTGGTGCCTTAAAGGTTTGGTCACATTCAGATGATTCAGACAGGCAAAAGTAGACATTCGGCCACTTCAAACTGATGCTGGAAGCTTAGTGATGGGAGATAAGGAAATAGCAGGAGAACTTAACAAATACTTTTTGTCAGTCTTCACAGTGGAAGACATGAGTAATATCCCAACAATTAAAGGGAGTCAGGGGGCTGAGTTGAGTAAGGTTGCCATTACAAAAGTGAAAGTGCTAGAAAAGCTAAAAGGTCTTAAAATTGATAAATCTCCTGGCCCTGATGGGATACATCCTAGAGTTCTGAGAGAGGTGGCTGAGGAAATAGCGGAGGCATTGGTTGAGATCTTTCAAACATCACTGGAGTCAGGGAAAGTCCCGGATGATTGGAAGATGGCTGTTGTAACCCCCTTGTTCAAGAAAAGTTCAAGACAAAAGATGGAAAATTATAGGCCAATTAGCCTAACCCCAGTTGTTGGTAAAATTCTAGAATCCATCATTAAGGATGAGGTTTCTAAATTCTTGGAAGAGCAGAGTCTAATTAGAACAAGTCAACATGCATTTAGTAAGGGGAGGTCGTGTCTGACAAACCTGTTGGAATTCTTTGAAGAGGTGACAAGTAGGTTAGACCAGGGAAACCCAGTGGATATGGTCTATCTAGACTTCCAAAAGGCCTTTGATAAGGTGCCACACAGGAGGCTGCTGAGCAAGGTGAGGGCCCATGGTGTTCGAGGTGAGCTACTGGGATGGATTGAGGATTGGCTGTCAGACAGAAGGCAGAGAGTTGGGATAAAAGGTTCTTTTTCGGAAGTGGTGTCCCGCAGGGTTCAGTGTTGGGGCCGCAGCTGTTCACATTATATATTAATGATCTGGATGAAGGGACTGAGGGCGTTCTAGTGAATTTTGCCGATGATACAAAGTTAGGTGGACAGGCAGGTAGTACTGAGGAAGTGGGGAGGCTGCAGAAGGATCTAGACAGTTTGGGAGAGTGGTCCAGGAAATGGCTGATGGAATTCATTGTGAGCAAATGCGAGATCTTGCACTTTGGAAAAAAGAATAAAAGCATAGACTACTTTCTAAACTGTGAGAAAATTCGTAAAGCCAAAGTACAAAGGTATCTGGGAGTTTTAGTCGAGGATTCTCTCAAGGTAAACATGCAGGTTGAGTCCGCGATTAAGAAAGCGAATGCAATGTTGTCACTTATCTCAAGAGGGTTGGAATATAAAAGCACCGTTGTGCTATTGAGACTTTATAAACTCTGGTTAGGCACCATTTGGAGTACTGTGTCCAGTTTTGGTCCCCACACCTCAGGAAGGACATACTGGCACTGGAGCATGTCCAGTGGAGATCCACATGGATGATCCCAGGAATGGTAGGTCTAACATATGAGGAACAGCTGAGGATCCTGGAGTTGTATTCATTAGAGTTTATGAGATTAAGGGGAGATTTATTAGAAACTAACAAGATAATACATGGCTTGGAAAAGGTGGACGCTAGGAAATTGTATCCGTTAGGCGAGGAGACTAGGACCCATGGACACAGCCTTAGAATTAGAGGTTGTCAATTCAGAACAGAAATGTGGAGACATTTCTTCAGCCAGAGAGTGGTGGGCCTGTGGAATTCATTGCCGCAGAGTGCAGCAGAGGCCGGGACGCTAAATATCTTCAAAAGATTGATAAATTCTTGATGTCATGAGGAATTAAGGGTTACGGGGAGAATGCTGGTAAGTGGAGTTGAAATGCCCATCAGCCATGATTGAATGGCGGAGTGGACTCGATGGGCCGAATTGCCTTACTTCCACTCCTATGTCTTGTGGTCTTATGGTCTAGTTCATTTCGTACACTCTCATCTCCACCCAAGAAACCCACAAACAAAGCTCTGTCTTTTTACATTTTGAATCCTCTTCTCCTCATCAGATTTTAATCAGATAAATGTTCCAAACAAAGTTAAATACAACATTCACATAGTTCAATGATATAAATCTAATTACTTTTAGATTATAACAACAATTGGTGCGGATTTGTAGCAAATTGAATTTAAAAAGCCAGCCAAACAGCTTTTACCCGCAACTATTTTCACATCCAAATCAATTATATAAAAGATGAAAGCCAATGCACCCAGCACCGATCCTAGTGTCACACTGATGGTCAGAACCTCCAATCTGGAAGGCAACCCTCCACCAGCACCCTCCGTCTTCTACTTTCAAGCCAATTCTGTAGCCATGTTATGGTTCTGTTCGCTGAGCTGGGAATTTGTGTTGCAGACGTTTCGTCCCCTGTCTAGGTGACATCCTCAGTGCTTGGGAGCCTCCTCTGAAGCGCTTCTGTGATGTTTCCTCCGGCATTTATAGTGATTCGTATCTGCCGCTTCCGGTTGTCAGTTCCAGCTGTCCGCTGCAGTGGCTGGTATATTGGGTCCAGCTCAATATGCTTATTGATTGAATCTCTGGATGAATGCCATACCTCTAGGAATTCCCTGACTGTTCTCTGTTTAGCTTGTCCTATCTCTGCCTTGAAGACATTTAGCATCTCGGTCTCCACTGCACTCTGCGGCAATGAATTCCACAGGCCCACCACTCTCTGGCTGCAGAAATGACTCCGCATTTCTGTTCTGATTGGACCCCCTCTAATTTTAAGGCTGTGTCCACGCGTCCTAGTCTCCTTGCCTAACGGAAAAAATTTCCGAGTGTCCACCTTTTCCAAGCCATGTATTATCTTGTAAGTTTCTATTAAGTCTCCCCTTAATCTTCTAAATCCAATGAATACAATCCCAGGATCCTCAGCCATTTCTCGTATGTTAGACCAACCATTCCAGGGATCATCCATGTGAATCTCCGCTGGACACGTTCCAGTGCCAGTATGTCCTTCCTGAGGTGTGGGGACCAAAACTGGACACAGTACTCCAAATGGGGCCTAACCAGAGCTTTATAGCACAACGGTGCTTTTATATTCCAATCCTCTTGAGATAAGAGACAACATTGCATTCGCTTTCTTAATCACGGACTCAAGGTGCATGCTTACCTTTCGAGAATCCTCGACTAGCACTCCTAGATTCCTTTGTACTTTGGCTTTACAAATTTTCTCACCATTTAGAAAGTAGTCTATGCTTTTATTCTTTTTTCCAAAGTGCAAGACCTTGCATTTGCTCACGTTAAATTCCATCAGCCATTGCTGGACCACTCTCCCAAACTGTTTAGATCCTTCTGTAGCCTCCCCACTTCCTCAGTACTACCTGCCTGTCCACCTAACTTTGTATCATCGGCAAACTTCACTAGAACGCCCCAGTCTCTTCATCCTGATCATTAATATATAATGCGAATAGTTGTGGCCCCAACACTGAACCCTGTGGGACACCGCTTGTCACCGGCTGCCATTCTGAAAAAGAACCTTTTATCCAAACTCTCTGCCTTCTGTCAGACAGCCAATCCTCAATCCATCCCAGTAGCTCACCTCGAACACCATGGGCCCTCACCTTGCTCAGCAGCCTCCTGTGTGGCACCTTATCAAAGGCCTTTTGGAAGTCTAGATAGACCACATCCACTGGGTTTCCCTAGTCTAACCTACTTGTCACCTCTTCAAAGAATTCCAACAGGTTTGTCAGGCATGACCTCCCCTTACTAAATCCATGTTGACTTGTTCTAATCAGACTCTGCTCTTCCAAGAATTTAGAAACCTCATCCTTAATGATGGATTCTAGAATTTTACCAACAACCGAGGTTAGGCTAATTGGCCTATAATTTTCCATCTTTTGTCTTGATCCTTTCTTCAACAAGTGGGTTACAACAGCGATCTTCCAATCATCCGGGGGACTTTCCCTGACTCCAGTGACGTTTGAAAGATCTCAACCAATGCCTCCGCTATTTCTTCAGCTACCTCTCTCAGAACTCTAGGATGTATCCCATCAGGGCCAGGAGATTTATCAATTTTAAGACCTTTTAGCTTTTTTAGCACTTTCTCTTTTGTAATGGCAACCATACTCAATTCAGCCCCCAGACTCCCTTTAATTGTTGGGATATTGCTCATGTCTTCCACTGTGAAAACTGACGCAAAGTACTTGTTAAGTTCTCCTTCTATTTCCTTATCTTCCATCACTAAGCTTCCAGCATCAGTTTGAAGTGGCCGAATGTCTACTTTTACCTGTCGTTTGTTTCTTATGTATTGAAAGAAACTTTTACTATCATTTCTAATATAACTGGCTAGCCTACCTTCATATTTGATTCTCTCCTTTCTTATTACTCTGTTATCCTCTGTTTGTTTTTGTAGCCTTCCCAATCTTCTGATTTCCCACTGCTCTTGGCCACTTTATACGATCTCTCTTTTCCTTTAATGCATTTCCTGACTTCCTTTGTCAGCCATGGCTGTCTAATCCCTCCCTGGATAATCTTTGTTTTCTTGGGGATGAACCTGTGTGCAGTGTCCTCAATTATACCCACAAACTCCTGCCATTTTTGTTCTACTGTCTTCCCCGCTAGGCTCTGCTTCCAGTCTATTTTTGTCAGTTCCTCTCTCATGCCCTCATAATTGCCTTTATTTAACTATAACACCATTACATCCGATTTTGCCTTCTCTCCTTCAAACTGCAGACTGAACTCTACCATATTATGATCGCTGCTTCCTGACGGTTCCCTTATTTTAAGATCTTTTATAAAGTCTGGTTCATTGCAAAGCACTAGGTCCAGAGTAGCCTGCTCCCTTGTGGACTCCATGACAAGCTGTTCCAAAAAGCCATCCTGTAAGCCATTCTTTGGATCCACTGGCAACATTTTTTACCCTGTCCACTACATATTGAAGTCTCCCATGATCACCGTGACCTTGCCTTTCTGACGTGCCCTCTCTATTTCGCGGTACATGTTGCGTCCCTGGTCCTGACCACTATTAGTAGGTCTGTACACAACTCCAATTATGGTTTTTTAGCCTTTGTGGTTCCTCAATTTACCCACACAGACTCCACATCATCTAACGCTATGTCATTCAATGCCATAGATTTAATTTTGTTCTTAACTAACAAGGCAACCCCACCCCCTCTGCCGACCTCCCTGTCTTTTCAACAAGTTGAAAATCCTTGGAGGTTTAACTGCCAGTCCTGACCCACCTGTAACCACATCTCTGTGATGCCTACCATATCATAATCATTCACTATGATCCGTGCCATTAGTTCATCTGCTTTGTTATGAATGCTACGAGCATTCAGGTAAAGTGCCTTAATGCTAACTTTATCATTAGAGATATTGGAAATCATAAGATGTCTGAAGTTATCCTTCCTTTTTGCTGCATTCCCAGTCTGCCTCGAGTTTAGATCCGCCTGCACACATGCTATCCTGTTGCTTATCTTTCCATTTAACTCCATACTCCCTGTCGCTTTCACTTTCCCTTCCCCCCAACTCAGAAGTTTAAAGCCCCACTGACCACCCTATTAATCCTCTTCGCTAGAACATTGGTACCTGATCGGTTCAGGTGGAGACCGTCCCAACGGTACAGATCCCCCCTGTTCCAAAACTGATGCCAATGCCCCATGAAGTGGAATCCCTCTTTCCCACACCAATCCCTTAGCCACGTGTTCACTTGCCTAATTTTCTTATCCCTATGCCAATTGGCACGTGGCTCGGGCAGTAATCCGGAGAATATGACCCTTGAGGATATGTACTTCAATTTCCTGCCTAGTGCTTCATCATGCCCTAACAGGTCCTCCACCCTAGACTTGCCTATGTTGTTAGTACCAACGTGGATCACAACAACTACCCCTCCCACTCCAATATCCTTTCAAGCCGGTCGGAGATGTCCCGCATCCTGGCACCGGGCAGGCAACACACCTGGAGGATGCCGGTGTTGAACTGGGCTATACAACGTCAAAAATCACACAACACCAGGTTATAGCCCAACAGGTTTATTTGGAAGCACTAGCTTACCGTGTGCTGCTCCTTCAGCAGGTGAATGTGGAGTACACGATTGTGAGACACAGAATTTATAGCAAAAGTTCACAGTGTGATGGAACTGAAATAATAGATTGAAAAATACCTTGATTGTTAAGTCACTCATCTGTTAGAATGACCATGCTAGGTTCACTTCTTTCTATGTAAATCGCAAAATATCTCTTTAAAAGTTACATTCTCAAGTGAACTTTTACAATTGGCGTCAGCCCAGATAATGTATTGGGTATTAGCACGTCTGTGTGCTGCTCTCTGCGTCAAAATGTTTGGACTGACTCTAATCTAAAAAAATGAATTGACACTATCTTACATGGATTCATGCAGTTTTTGAGCAAAGCATCTACACTGACCCCTCTCTTCATTTAATTTTCAACTCAGCTTCAGCCCTAACATCATCCTGATACCATTACCATGCTTAGGATTTAAACGATTGGCTTAGGGCCAACCTTCTCTCCCTCAAAGTAAATGGGAAATTCAGTTACAGAGGGGGTCCTGCACTCTGAGGTCATTAATTACCTCTGTTTCATTTTCGTGGTTGCGTCTAGAAAGTACTGCTCTAATAACTTAATAATTTATCTTGATCAACGAGCAGCGCTCCTAAAGCTTGTGATTTCAAATAAACCTGATATGGTGAGACTTCTGACTTTGTCCATGTCAGTCCAACACCAGCATCTCCACATCGGAATCATGAATGAGCTTGGTTGGCATAGTTGGAAAAGTAAGGTAGTTTGATAAATTATGTGATAGCAATATATAGAAAGGGATTCAAAAGGGATAACAGTGAGTGAAAGCATTCTCAGAATTTGGTAAATCACTGTACACAGTGAGTCAGGAAGGTACACAATTCAGGAAAGTTTCCCATACACAAACATGCGACAATGAGGAATGTAACTGTTGGGACAGCCTTTCTTGGAATCAGATTGTGAAATTTGGATATGACTCTAACTGCAATTGTCTTGGTTTGAATGAGCACACCGATGTAGGCCTGTGAGGTGATGATTACCAAACCCAGAGGAGGAAATACTCGCCTTCAAGCTCATATCAGAAATATTCAGCGATTCAAAGGAATGAGAAGATTGTCCTCCGGATAAAATCAGTCCATGAGCCGTGGAGTTTAGAATAATGAGAGTTGAGGAGAATATCTTCATCCACAAAAATTAATCATCATGTTGAATTCGACAAAGGGAAAAATGAAGTGATGCACACAAACGGGACACTGACATAGAAAGACTGCACACGATATATAGGACAGGTTTTTATTGAAGTGTCGATTTCCGAATCATAATGACAGTTTAAAGGTATTTATTGTCCTTACTCAACCTGCAGTAGAAGTGATGATATCCCACAGTGAGGTGGTTGCATCTCACTTACGTTTTGAAACAGTTGAGAGTCACTCAGATCACAGGGATTGACCTTCCAAGCCATTTCCATATTCTATGAATGTACAAAGAGATGTGAGTGGAGAGATCTTGGTCGCCATAGAGACAATGTTCATGATGTAGTTAGATAATGAATTGGATTACTTGAGTTTATAAATGAATAAATCATACTAAAGAAGCGTATAGATCATTGTACAAGTGTGATATCCTTGATTCCGCCTCAGTTACAGCTTTGTGTGTAATTCTGATCTTCAATCTTCACCACAAAAGTGAAAAGTTTAGAAAGGACACAGAAGCCTTTCCTGGGATATGAAGACATTGAAAAGACACAGATGAGGTTTATTGGGATGGTGGGAAGGATGAAGGATTTTATTCGTGAGATATTGGAAATGCTGTTGCAGAAACACAGAAAAATTGGCAAGTAAACTAATAGATTTTCCAGATGATGTGATGTTCGAACTAACTGAGAAGGAAGTGAATTCCCTCTTTAGGGTGAATCAATAAGTCAGAGATTTAAAACGGTGTATGAGAAATATAGGAGGAAAGTAGAGTTTCTTTCACTCAGGAGAATTATTTATCTCCTGAACATTTTGTTTTTCTTTTCCCAGAAGCTGTATACAGAAGCTGATTCCAGCATGTTTTAAAATTCACACGAGCATAGAGTCACAGAATCATGCAGCACTAAAACAAACGCTTCGGTCTAAACACTCCATGCCGAACACAATCCCAAAGTAAACTTGTCCTACCTGCCAGATCCTGCTCTCTGACCCTCCAAACGGCTCTCTGACCCTCCAAGTGGGCGGCACGGTGGCACAGTGGTTAGCACTGCTGCCTCACAGCGCCGGAGACCCGGGTTCAATTCCTGACTCAGGCGACTGACTGTGTGGAGTTTGCACGTTCTCCCCGTGTCTGCGTGGGTTTCCTCCGGGTGCTCCGGTTTCCTCCCACAGTCCAAAGATGTGCAGGTTAGGTGAATTGGCCAGGATAAATTGCCCGTAGTGTTAGGTAAAGGGGTAAATGTAGGGGTATGGGTGAGTTGCGCTTCGGCGGGTCGGTGTGGACTTGTTGGGCCGAAGGGCCTGTTTCCACACTGTAAGTAATCTAATCTAATCAAACCTTTCCTATTCATGTACCTGTTCAAATGACTCTTAACCGTTGTAATCGTACCTGCATCCACACTTCCCCAAGGGGAATGCACCCTGTGTCAAACAAAAAAAAGCCACTCAAGTTTTTTTAAAATATCTCTCAACTTAAAAATGTGCCTCCACATCTTGAATCCACCAGGACCTAGGGAAAAGACAACTATCGTTAACATCACCTATACCTCTCATTATTTTATAAACTTCTCTCCAGCTCCCCTCTCCATCTCCTATCCTTGAACACAAGAAGTTTCAGCCTGACTAACCTTCCTTTATAACTCAAATCTTCCATACCAGGCAAAATCTTGGTACATCTCTTCTGAAACCTCGACATCTTGATAATGCCCTTCCTATAACTGGGCAACCGGAACAGGATACAGCCTTCCAGAAAAGCCCTCACCAGTGTCCTGTACAATCTCAACCTGGCTTCCGAATTCCATTCCTCAAACACTGAGCCAATGAAGGCAAGCTTATCAAAAGACTGTTAAACATCCTCTCTGCTGTGCCTCAAACTTCAAAGAATTACGAGGCTGCACTCCCCATTTCCTAAGGAGGGAATTTAACAGTGGGAGAAAGTTGATGAGTGCATGGGGAATAACTCGGAATTTCTTTGGCTTCACGTTTGGAGAGGTTTATTGAACACTTGCAGCTGTGTAAGACTGAATATGAAAAAAGCTGATGGTTTTGAAAAGTTAGATCCCCGTGAGTCTGAAGTGAACCATCTCTCGGAGATGCATTTCCTGCTTTACCCTGGTGCCTTCAAGGTTTGATCACATTCAGATGATGCTGGGTCCATTGGTACACTCTGATCTCCACCCAAGAAACCCACAAACAGGGCTCTGTCTTTTGCATTTTGATTCCTGTTCTTCTCAGCAGTTCTGTACTTTAAGCTGATAGATGTTCCAAACAAAGTTGAATACAACAGTCACACGGTTCCATGAGATAAATTTAATTCATCTTTGACTATTAAAACGACCTGTGTGAGTTTGCTGCAAATTGAACTAAAGAGATACCAGCTAAACAGCTTTTCCCCGCAATTTAACTCAGTGCAGTCAGCTGTCTGAGAATCAACTTCGATTTGAACAAGATCACCTTCTCTTGTTTCTCCCGATATATTTCTTCACGTTGTGATTATTTCCAGCACGTGTTGGTTGATTGGTGAGCCATTTCTCAATCTAGGGAAACTGGTACTTTTTAGACAACTCAGCATCGGCAATGAGAAGATGAAATTGCTCCAGGTGATGCTTAACCTCAGAACCTCAGCATTGCTCACTCCGCCATATAAGTACCGCGCGCTGACCGATGACTCCACAGGAGCTAGATGCTTTTCGATTGCTTAATATGTCGGGTTATACCTCAGCGGTTGACAAACTGGCTGCAATGTAAGATTTTCTGGTTGTATTCACATTTGGTTCCTCACTAATTTGAGGAATTTGCTTCATTACACAGTGCTAAACTAGATTGATATTGAAAAATGTATTTTCAATATTCTCCTCGATTGTTCACTGAACCATTGAGGTCTTTAGTCAGTAGAAACATGACAATCTCATTCTCGGGAAAACTCAATTACTGATCACCACCGTGTCTTGGGCACCAAGTTCAAGAAGTTGATCTTGCTCTGAGTTTCGGAATCACAGACATATAGAAACGTACCCTTCGGTCCAATCCGTCCATTCCGACCAGATATCCTAATCTAACCTAGTCTGTATGCCAGCATTTGGCCTATATCCCTCTCAAACCTTCCGATGTGAACGTGTTCAGAAAAGATGTACAAGGATGTTGCCAGGTTTAGAGGACTCGAGCTAAAGGCGGAGTGTGCACTCTTTGGGGCTTTTTTCCCTGGATCATCGGACGCTGAGTGGTGACCTTCAAACAACTTGTCTACATGTGCCTCAAACTTCAAAGAATGATGTGCCTGCAACCATCGGTTCCCCAGGAGGGAATTTAACAGTGAGAGAAAGCCACTTGCCGTGGTTGGGAAACAATTTCGAATTTCTTTGACTTCACGTGTGAAGAAGATTATTGAATCGGACATTGTTGCAGGTGTGAATAGTGAGTCACAATTAATTAGAATGGTTGGCTTTGAGGTATGTAGGGATGAGGTGTTGGAAATTTTGGAAAGGGTGAAAATAGATAAGTCTGATGGCATTTATCCTAGGATTCTCTGGAAAGCAAGGGAGGAGATTTCAGAGCCATTGGCATTGATCTTTATGTTCTCGTTGTCGACAGGAATAGTGCCAGAAGACTGGAGGATAGCAAATATGGTTCCCTTGTTCAAGAAGGGGTGTAGAGATAACCCTAGTAACTATAGGCCGGTGAGCATCACTTCTGTTGTGGGCACAGTCTTAGGGAGAATTGTAAGGGATCGGATTGATGAACATCTGGATAGGAATAATGTGATCAAGGATAGTCAGCATGGTTTTGTGAAGGGCTGGTCTTGCCTCACAAACCTTATTGAATTCTTTGAGAAGGTGACTAAGGAGGTGGACGAGGGTAAAGCGGTTGATGTGGTGTATATGGATTTTAGTAAGGCGTTTGATAAGGTTCCCCATGGTAGGCTTCTACAAAAAATATGGAGGTATGTCATTGAGGGTGCATTAGAGGTTTGGATTAGGAATTGGCTGGCTGGAAGAAGACAGAGGGTAATAGTTGATGGTAAAGTTTCATCTTGGAGTGCTGTTACTAGCGGTGTTCTGCAAGGATCTGTTTTGGGACCATTGCTGTTTGTCATTTTTATAAATGAACTGGAGGAGGGGCTAGAAGGTTGGGTGAGCAAGTTTGCGGATGATACGAAAGTCGGTGGAGTTGTTGACAGTGAGGAAGGATGTGGCAGCTTACAGTGGGATAGAGATAATCTTCAGAGCTGGCAGAAAGGTGGCAAATGGAGTTAAATGTAGGTAAGTGTGAAGTGATTCACTTTGGTAAGAGCAACAAGAAGTTGGAGTACTGGGCTAATGGTCGGATACTTGGTAGTGGGGATGAGCAGAGGGATCTTGGTGTCCATGTACACAGATCTCTGAAAGTTGCCACCCAGGTCAATAGTGCTGTGAAGAAGACATGCGGGGTATTGGCCATTATTGGTAGAGGAATTGAGTTCTGGAGTCCTGAGGTCATGTTGCAGTTCTATAAGACTGTGGTGCGGCCACATCTGGAGTATTGTGTTCAGTTTTGGTCGTCATACTATCGGAAAGATGTGGAGGCACTGGAACGGGTGCAGATGAGGTTTACCAGGATGTTGCCTGGTATGGTAGGAAGATCTTATGAGGAAAGGCTGAGGCACTTGGGGCTGTTTTCATTGGAGAAAAGAAGGTTTAGGGGTGACTTGATAGAGGTGTACAAGATGATAGGGGTTTAGATAGGGTTGACAATGAGAACAATGAACCTTTACCATCAACTACTACCCTCTGTCTTTTTCCAGCCAGCCAATTCCTAATCCAAACCTCTAATGCACCCTCAATGCCATACCTCCGTATTTTTTGCAGTAGCCTACCATGGGGAACCTTATCAAACGCCTTACTAAAATCCATATACACCACATCCACCGCTTTACCCTCGTCCACCTCCTTAGTCACCTTCTCAAAGAATTCAATAAGGTTTGTGAGGCACGACCTGCCCTTCACAAAACCATGCTGACTATCCTTGATCACACTATCCCTATCCAGATGTTCATCAATCCTATCCCTTACAATTCTCTCTAAGACTTTGCCCACAACAGAGGTAAGACTCACCGGCCTATAGTTACTAGGGTTATCCCTACCCCCCTTCTTGAACAAGGGAACCACATTTGCTATCCTCCAGTCTTCTGGCACTATTCCTGTATATACTGAGGACATAAAAATCAATGCCAATGGCTTTGCAATCTCCTCCCTTGCTTCCCAGAGAATCCTAGGTTAAATGCCATCAGGCCCAGGGGACTTATCTATAGTCACCTTTTCCAGAATTTCCAACACCTCATCCCTACATATCTCAAAGCCATTCATTCTAATTAATTGTGACTCAATATTCACATCGGCAACAATGTCCTCTTCCTGAGTGAATACTGACGAAAAGTATTCATTCAGAGTCTCCCCAATTTCTTCAGCCTCCACACGCAACTTCCCACTATCATCCTTGACTGGACCTATTCCTACCCTAGTCATTCTTTTATTCCTGACATACCTATCGAAAGCCTTTCGGTTTTCCCTAATCCTACCAACCAAGGACTTTACATGTTCCCTCCTTGCTGCTCTTAGCTCTCTCTTTAGATCCTTCCTGGCTACCTTATAACTCTCAATTGCCCCAATTGAACCTTCACGCCTCATCTTTACATAGGCCGCCCTCTTCCCTTTAACAAGGGATTCCAATTCCTTATTAAACCACGGCTCCCTCATACGACCCTTTCCTCCCTGCCTGACAGGTACATACTTATCAAGGACACTCAATAGTTGCTCCTTGAACAAGCTCCACATAATGATTCCACCCTTCCCTTGAAGCCTACTTTTCCAAGCCACGCATCCTAAGTCATGCCTCACCGCATCATAATTTCCCTGCCCCCAGCTATAACTCTTGCCCTGTAATGCACACTTATCCGTCTCCATCACTAGAGTAAAAGTCACCGAATTGTGGTCACTGTCCCCAAAGTGCTCACCTACCTCCAATTCTAATACCTGGCCTGGTTCGTTACCCAGAACCAAATCCTGTATGGCCTCACCTCTTGTTGGCCTGTCTACATATTGTGTCAGGAAACCCTCCTGCACACATTGGACAAACACCAACCCATCTAACGTACTCGAGCTATAGCTTTCCCAGTCAATATCTGGAAAGTTAAAGTCCCCCATAACAACCACCCTATTACTTTCACTCTTCTCCTGAATTATCCTCGCAATCCTTTCTTCTACATCTCTAGGATTATTAGGAGGCCTGTAGAAAACTCCTAACAGGGTGACCTCACCTTTCCTATTTCTAAGCTCAGCCCAAACTACCTCAGATGGCGAGTCTTCATCCATCGTCCTTTCCACCGCTGTAATACTATCTTTGACAAGCAATGCCACACCTCCCCCTCTTTTACCCCCACCTCTGACCCCACTAAAACATTTAACCCCTGGAACCTACAACAACCAATCTACCCATGTCTCTGTAATAGCCACAACATCGAACTCCCAGGTACCAAACCACGCTGCAAGTTCACCTACCTTATTTCGTATACTTCTCACATTGAAGTATACAAACTTCAAGTCACCTTCCTGTTTACGGCACCCTGCTTTGAGATTAATGCCATGTTCCTAACTCCCTACACTCCAGGTCCTGCACCCTAAAGCTACAGTCTAGGTTCCCATGCCCCTGCATTTAAACCCCCCGAAAGAGCATTAGCAAACCTCCCCCCAAGGATAATGGTGCCCCTCAGGTTCAGGTGTAGACCATCCTGTTTATAGAGGTCCCATCTTCCCCAGAAAAAAACCCCAGTTATCCAGAAACTGAAATCCCTCCCTCCTGCACCATCCCTGTAGCCACGCATTTAACTGCTCTCTCTCCCTATTCCTCGACTCTCTATCACATGGCACGGGTAACAATCCAGAGACAACAACTCTGTTTGTTCTAACTCTGAGCTTCCAACCTAGCTCCCTGAAAGCCTGCCTAACATCCTCATCCCTCTTCCTACCTATGTTGTTGGTGCCAATGTGGACCACGACTTCGGGCTGCTCCCCCTCCCCCTTAAGGACCCGGAAAACACGATCAGAGACATCACGTATCCTTGCACCTGGGAGGCAACATACCAAATGTGAGTCTCTCTCGCCCCCACTAAACCGCCTATCTGTGCCCCGAACTATCGAGTCTCCAATAACTATTGCTCTGCGCTTCTCCACCCTTCCCTTCTGAGCAACGGGGATAAGGCTCCATGCCAGAGGCCTGAACCCCATTGCTTACCCCTGGTAAGTCATCCCCCCAACAAGTATCCAAAACAGTATACTTGTTCTTGAGGGGAACGGCCGCAGGGGGTCTCTGCACTGGCTGCTTCCTCCCAGTCCCCCTCACTGTCACCCATCTGTCTACAATCTTTGGAGTTACTAATTCACTAAAGCTCCGATCAATGACCCCCTCTGCCTCCCGAATGGTCCTAAGTTCATCCAACTCCAGCTCCAGTTCCCTAACACTGTTTTGGAGGAGCTGGAGATGGGTGCACTTCCTGCAAGTGTAAGCAGGGACGACCATGGCATCCCTCACCTCAAACATGCTGCAAGAGGAACATTGCACTGCCTTCACTGCCATCCCTCTAAAAGTAACCTTTAAAAAAAATACTAGGTCTAAACACTAGAATAAGCAAAATGCAGCACTTACCTGTTTACCACAACGGGTCTTATTATTAGGTTAGAGGAGGAGGGCGGGTGGGAGACACTACCTCTGTAGTGCCTGGGGTTCCTCTCCTGTGCGCCTTTATAGGGGAAAAAAAAACAACTTTCCCAGGTAAGCTTGTGCTACACCAGCTTCCGGGTCCTTTCTGTGCTTTTTTTTAAAAAAAACTTTCAAATTTAAACCGTTAAACAAACATCACCTAGCCTTCAAGCAGCCACTGCCAAACAGCCCTTACCTGCTCCGCTGAGTGAGTCTAGGACAGATGTTAGGGGTAGAGTCTTTACTCAGTGAGTCGTGAGTTCATGGAATGCCCTGCCAGTAACAGTGGTGGACTCTCCCTCTTTATGGGCCTTTAAACAGGCATTGGATAGGCATATGGAGGAAAGTGGGCTAGTGTAGGTTAGGTGGGCTTGGGTAGGCACAACATCGAGGGCCGAAGGGCCTGTACTGTGCTGTATTTTTCTATGATCTATGTTTTATGAACACTTAAGATTGAATATGAAAAAAGCTGATAGTTTTGAAAAGTTCGACCCCCATGAGTCTGAAGTGAACCATTTCCTGGGGACGCAATTCCTACTTTACCCTGGTGCCATAAAGGTTTGACCACATTCAGATGATGCTAAGTCCATTTGGTACACTCTGATCTCCACCCAAGAAACCCACAAACAAGGCTCTGTCTTTTTGCATTTTGATCCTCTTCCTCTCAGCACTTCTTTATTTTAATCAGACAAATGTTCCAAGCAAAGCCGAATATAACATTCACACCGTTCAATGAAACAAATCTAATTGCTTTTTGATAATTACATCGACCTGTGTGAGTTTGTAGCCAGTTGAAGAAAGAAATGCCAACTAAACATGGCTTGCCCTCAATTTAAATGGAAGCAGTCCGGCGTTTCGAAGCATTTTCGAGCTAAACAAGAATCACCTGCTCATGGTTCTCCCCAGATATTTCTTCACGTTTCAAATATTTCCAGGATAAGTTGGTTGATGGCCGAGGCATTGCTCATGAAAGGTCATTAGTCAATCCAGAGAAACTTGTATTTTTCAATAGACTGTTTGACCATGAGTCGATAAAACCGCTCCAGGTGAGGCTCGAACGCACAACCTCGGCATTGCGCACACCGACATATAAGTACTGTGCGCTGACCGATTGCACCACTGGACCTGCACATTCCGTGCCATCCCAATATCACGACCTATACCTCAGCGGTTGACAAAGTGGCTGCGATGTCAGATTTTCCGGTTGTTTTCCCATGTGGTTCCTCACTTATTTGAGGAATTTGCTTCATTACACATTGCTAAACTGGATTGATGTTGAAAAATGTATTTTCAGTATTTTCCTCGATTGTTCTCTGAGCCATTGAGGCCTTTAGTCAGTAGAAACATGACAACCTCATTCTCGGGTTGACTCAATTACTGATCACCACCGTATCTTGGGCACCAAGTTCCAGAAGTTGACCTTGCTCTGAATTTTGGCATCACAAATAGAAACATGCCCTGGCTGTGGAGTAAAAGAAAGACCTTTTAGATTGGAGATCAGGAGAAACCTCTTCAGCCAGAGAGTGGTGGAATTCAAAAAGCTGTAGAGGCCAGTGGGTGATTGAGTACATTTAAGATTGAGATAGATTGGTTCTTGAGTATCAAGGGGATCCAGGCTTACAGGGAGAAAGCGGGAGAATGGAATTGAGAAACTTTATAACCATGATTGAATGGAGGAGCGTACTCGATGGGCTGAATGGCGTGATTACTGTTCCTATATCTAATGGTCTTACGGTCTATTCACCAAGTGAACAAAAGGAAAAATATTTTCATTTTAAACAAAACAAATGCAAATAACACATGCAGCCACTCAGCCCATCGAGCCCCGCCTCGCTGTTCAGTGAGATCATGGTCGGCCTCCTAACTCATCGCTACTTTTCTGTACTATCCCCTGAGCTCTTGGTGTTTTCAATCTGTCAAACATTAACAATCTCATCTGCAACCTCTGAGGCCCCGAATTCCATAGATTCTTCCCAAACTGAGTTCCCTCATCTCAGTGCGGGATTTGGTGAGTTTTTCTGGTGTTGTGTCTCTGGTGCTGCTCTTGGCATCCCCTCCAGCCCTGCACTTATTTGATGTTTCCTATCAGCAGATTGTGTGGCGCCGAGATTGTACAATAGTTGGTATTCTGGGTTGTTTCAAATCCTGGTCATGGTCGCGTGTACTGCTCCCTTTTCTTTCTCTTAACATGTGCAGCTGGAACACAGTTTGGGAATCAATTAATATTGCAATAAAACATTTACGAGGAGGCATGTGAAAATGCCGCTGTTGTCAGATCAAGTCTCACTCAAAGCAGTTTTTATGAACATAGATCAGGGCTTCTCGGAATATCAGGCTCAGGCAAATGACAGAGAGTGAAATTCAGTGAAAGAGAACAGACCCCAGTTTTCAGCTTTGTGGATCGTTCAAAACTCTTCATGTCCCAAGTTGAAGAAAATGGTTGAATAATCTGTGAATGGACAGGTAGTACTGAGGAAGTGGGGAGGCTACAGAAGGATCTAGACAGTTTGGGAGCGTGGTCCAGCAATGACTGATGGAATTCAACGTGAGCAAATGCGAGGTCTTGCACTTTGGAAAAAGAATAAAAGCATAGACTACTTTCTAAACAGTGAGAAAATTCGTAAAGTCAAAGTACAAAGGGATCTGGGAATGCTAGTGGAGGATTCTCCAAACCTCCAAACATGCAGGTTGAGTGATTAAGAAAACGAATGCAATGTTGTCACTTATCTCAAGAGGGTTGGAATATAAAAGCACCGTTGTGCTACTGAGACTTTATAAAGCTCTGGTTAGGCCCCATTTGGAGTACTGTGTCAAGTTTTGGTCCCCACACCTCAGGAAGGACATACTGGCACTGGAACGTGTCCAGCGGAGATTCACACGGATGATCCCTGGAATGGTTGGTCTAACATACGAGGAACAGCTGAGGATCCTGGGATTGTATTCATTGGAGTTTGGAAGATTAAGGGGAGACTTAATAGAAACTTACAAGATAATACATGGCTTGGAAAGGGTGGACACTAGGAAATTTTTTCCGTTAGGCGAGGAGACTAGGAACCGTGGACACAGCCCTAGAATTAGAGGGGTTCAAATCAGAACAGAAATGCGGAGACATTTCTTCAGCCAGAGAGTGGTGGGCCTGTGGAATTCATTGCCGCAGAGTGCAGTGGAGGCCGAGATGCTAAATGTCTTCAAGGCAGAGATTGATAGATTTTTGATGTCTCGAGGAATTAAGGGCTACGGGGAGAATGCGGGTAAGTGGAGTTGAAATGCCCATCAGCCATGATTGAATGGCAGAGTGGACTCGATGGACCGAATGGCCTTACTTCCACTCCTATGTCTTATGGTCTTATGGTTTTATCTCCAAATCATGAAGTCAGGCCAGTTTAATACAAGCTCCTCAGCGACGATCGTGCCCTGTGACAAAGGAGCCGGTGAAACTGTGGCAGTTCTACCACCAAACCAACTGAGTGTCGCTCAGAGCAAAGTACATCCCACATTGTACCAGGAATTCCAAGCAGCAAAGAATGTCAAGAATATCTGCTTCTCGTTCTGTCTGCTTAATTTCCAAACGGACATCAGAACAACATAAGAATTAGGAACAGGAGTAGACTATTCGGACCCCCAAGCCTGCACTTTTCTGCTAACCACTTGTATCCTTCAACTCACTGATATGGCAAAAAAATCCACTCAGTCTGTAAATACATCCAGTGACCCAGCCTCCACAACTTTCTGGGGTAGGGAATTCCAGACATTCATTACCTTCTGATAAAAGACATTTATTGACATCTCAGTTTGAAATCGATATCTGTTATTCTGTATGTATGTCCCCAATTTCTAAACTCTGCCCAGGTGTGGAATCACATTCTCAACATCTATCTTGTCACCCCCACCCCCCAGTATCTTGTCCCCTTCAGTAATATCACACACATTCATTTCAAGCACAATGAACAACGCATCACCATTTTTGATGTATTCAATAATCCAACACTTTCATTTCAGGGACCTGACTAATGCACCAATCTATGTACTTGCTGCATCAGCATGCTGACGTTATGCTTCATGCACAGCAATACTCCAATACCTTTGCACTGCTCCTTTTTGGGACTCCTCTCTATTACGTAATAGCCTGCCTTTGGGTTCTCAGTGTTATCCACAAAACGCACAAGTATATTAAACTCATCCCGCCAGTCATGTTATCAGTATAGATTGTAAATATCTGATTCCATCGGACCGGTATTTGTGGTACTCCAGTATGTGTATTTTATCATAAAGATCCATTAATTCTGATTCTTCAATTTCTATGTATTAACCAACCGACATCCCATGCTCATATATATTAATGTCGTACTGTGAGCTTCTGTCTTGCGTAAGAACCTTTATTTTGTGATACCTTGTGGAAAGTCTCTGGAAAGCCTCATGTCTCCCAGATCGCCTTTATCATGTCCACTTGTTACATTCTCAGGGATCTCCAGAAAGCTTCACATGATTATAAAGGCAAACTATAGCATCACTTTCACAAAACCATGCTGACTCCGTGTGAACCTTTTCTGAATTTCTTCCTTAATTAGAGAATCTCACAGCTTCCCAGCATTAATGGTGAGACTAAATGGTTCCTGCTTTCAGTCTCGCTGCTTCCTTGAAGACAGGCATCACATTGGAGGTTCTCCAGTTTCGCTGGACACTCCTGCAATTCAGAGAGTTATAGAATATTTCACTCGTGCCACCAGTCATGTTGTCACCACTTCTATTAGGACCAACTGTAAATTACTGCTGACCTGCCTACTTTAATCTTATCTGTTTGTTAAAAACCTTGTTCCTTTTGATAGAGACCGTTCAAGAACTTCCCTCCCATTACTATTTTGCTTGTATCATTGAAATACTTACAGTGCCTTTCCCTGTGCGGAAGGATGTAAAATACTGACGTAAGTTATCCGCCTGTACACTGTAGCCAGTTCCGCAATCACAACGTCCAAATATCCTCAATATATTTTCCTGACTTTCTTCTAAAGTTCACACGCCCATCCTGAACTTCTTTTATATACTCGGATAATTTCATGCTGCTTGTTTTTATATTTCTTGCCAATTTGCTTATATCATATCATTTCTGCTTTTTACCTCACTTTCTAGATTCTTGCAAACATGTTGCGCACAAGCAGACCCTTTCATTCAACTTGTCCATGCTAGCCAGGTTTCCAAAGTAAACTAGTCCCATCTAATTGAACTTGGCCCATATTGCTCTGAACGTTTACCATTCATATATTTGTACAAATGCCTTTGAAATATTATAGCTCTATTTGCATCTACCATTGTTCCTCTGGCAGCTCATTGCAGACACACGCCACCCTATCTGTGAAAACATTGCCCTTTGGTTCCTTTTAAATCTTCCCCCTTTCACCTCAAAGCTATGTTTTCTATGTTTGTACTTCCCTATCCTGTTGAAAAGACATTGATTATTCATCCTATCCTTGCCTCTCATGATGTTATAAACTTCTATAATGTCACCCCTCAACCTCTTACACTCCATCTGATACTAACTTCAAGAACAAGCATTTAAAGATAAGCGCTGCAAATTTGAGCTGAAAATGTGTTGCTGGTTAAAGCACAGCAGGTTAGGCAGCATCTTAGGAATAGGGAATTCGACGTTTCGAGCATAAGCCCTTCATCAGGAATGAGAGAGAGTAGCCAAGCAGGCTAAGATAAAATTCCCTATTCCTGAGATGCTGCCTAACCTGCTGTGCTTTAACCAGCAACACATTTTCAGCTGTGATCTCCAGCATCTGCAGACCTCATTTTTTACTGCTGCAAATTTGAAACAATATTCAAAATGACAGGTAAACAACACTCAGCCCAAACGTCATACTGTGATTGTTTTTTCTCCATATTACAATAATAAGCCAGCATTAAAACCGTACTGGTTCTAATAAGAAGTCAAGCACCTGAATTCTTTTGTCTAAAGGGGGTGATGGTCTCTGCAGCGGAAACGTATCTCTGGCCAGATCTATTTAAGAAAGCGAATTTTTATACCTAAACGTCAGCGTGCAGTTGTCTTTGCAAGAATGAAAATGTTACAGAGAGAGAAGAGCAATGATGGAGATGTTACAGAGAGAGGACATGAAAGTGGGAGATGTTGCAAAGATAGGAAAGTATGGCTGCAGATGTTACAGAGAGGGGGGAGCAAGGCTGGAACTGTTACAGAGAAAGGAAAGCCAGGCTGGAGAAGTTACTGATGTAGGAAAGCAAGGCTGGAGATGGTTCAGAGAGAGTTGGGCAAGGCTGGACATGATAAATTGAGAAGAAGGCAAGGCTGGAGAGGTTACAAAGAGAGAAAAACAGGACAGTAGATGGTACAGAGATTGGAGGGCAAGGCTGGAGATGTCTCAGAGACCACAAAGTAAGGCTGGAGATGTTACAGACATAGGAAAGGGAGGCTGGGGAGATTAAAAAGAAAGAAAGGCATGGCTGGAGATGTTATAGAGATAAGAAATCAATGCTGCAAAGTTTACAGAGATAGGAAAGCAAGGATTGAAATATTATAGTGACAGGAACGCAATGTTGGAGATATTACAGAGAAGGGGAAGCAAGGCTGGTGACAATACCGAGACAGGAAAGCAAGTTTGGATATGTTGCAGAGATAAGAAAGCAAGGCTCGAAGTTTTGCAGAAATAGGAAAGCAAGACTGGAAATGTTATAGTAATAGGAACGCAATGTGGGCGGCACGGTGGCACAGTGGTTAGCACTGCTGCCTCACAGCGCCTGAAGACCCGGGTTCAATTCCCGACTCAGGCGACTGACTGTGTGGAGTTTGCACATTCTCCCCGTGTCTGCGTGGGTTTCCTCCGGGTGCTCCGGTTTCCTCCCACAGTCCAAAGATGTGCGGGTCAGGTGAATTGGCCATGCTAAATTGCCCGTAGTGTTAGGTAAGGGGTAAATATAAGGGTATGGGTATGGGTGGGTTGCGCTTCGGCGGGTCGGTGTGGACTTGTTGGGCCGAAGGGCCTGTTTCCACACTGTAAGTAATCTAATGGTGGAGTTTTTACGGAGATAAGACAGCAAGACTGGACATGTTACACAGATAGGAAAGCAAGGCTGGAGATGTCACAGAGATAGGAAAGCAAGGCTGGAGATAGTACAGAGGTGGGAAACCACCACTGGAGAAGTTACAGAGACATGAAACCAAGGCTGGAGATGTTACAGAGATAACAAAGCAAGGTTTGGGTTGTTACAGAGACTGGAAATTTTACCAAGATTGGAAAGCAAGGCTGGTGGTGTTACAGAGAAAGCAAGGTTGACGATGTTTTAGTGATAGAAACGCAATGCTGGAGATGCAACAGAGATAGGGATGCAATGCTGGAGATGCTACAAAGATGGGGATGCAAGGCTATAGATGTTACAGAGATCGGAAAGCAGGGCCAGAGATGTTAGAGATAAGAAAGCAAGACTGGGCAGGTTAGAGGGATAGGGATGAAAGGCTGGAGATGTTACAGGGAGAGAAAAGCAAGGCTGAAATATTGCAGATATTGAAAACCAAAGATGGAGTTGTAACAGAGAGAGAAAAGCAAGGCTGCAGATGTTGCAGAGATTCGAGAGCAAGGCTGGGGATGTTACAGAGACATGAAAGCAAGGCTGGAGAAGTTACAAAAATAAGAATTCAAGCCTGGAGATGTTACAGAGTCAGGAAAGCAAAACTGGAGATTTGCAAAACTAGAGTGAGGAATGCAAGGCTGGAGATGTTACAGAGATAGGAAATAAAGGCTGGCAATGTTGTAGTGATGGGAAAGCGTGGCTGGCAAAGTTACAGAGATGAGAAAGCAAGGCTTAAAATTTTACAGAGATAGGAAAGCAAAGCTGGAGATGTAACAGAGAAATGAAATCACGGCTGGGCATGTTGCACAGAGAGGAAAGCAAGGCTGGAGTTGTTGCAGTGTGGGGAGGGAATGGCTGGAGATGTTACAGAGATTGGGATGCAAGGCTGGGGATTATACAGAGAGAGGACGGGAAGGCTGGTGATCTTGCAAAGATACGAAAGTAAGACTGAAGATATTACAGAGAGAGGTAAGCAAGGCTAGAGATATTACAGAGAAAGGCAAGTTAGGTTGAGAAGTTACAGAGACAGGAAAGCCAGGCTGGAGATTTTAGAGAAATAAGAAATCAAGGCTGTCGATGTTACAGAGAGATAAAAACAAGGCTGAAACATTGCAGATTTCCGAAAAGCAAAGATAGAGTTGTAACAGAGAGGGAAAAGCAAGGCTGGAGATGTTACACAGATAGGAAAGCAAGGCTGCAGCTGTTGCAGAGATTCGAGAGCATGGCTGGGGATGTTACAGAGACATGAATGCAAGGTTGGAGATGTAATAGAGTGGGGAATGCAAGGCTGCAGATGTTACAGAGGAGAAAAAGCCTGGAGATGTTACAGTGAGGGGAAAGCAAGGCTGGACATTTTGCAGAGATATGAAAGCATTGCTGGAATAGTTACAGAGAGAGGAACGCAAGGCTGGAGATCTTACGGAAACAGAAAAGCAAGGATGGAGATGTTAGAGAGATATGAAAGCAAGGCTGGGTATTTCCAGCGATAGAGATGCCAGGCTGGAAATGTGATAGCAATAGGAGAGCAAGGCTGGCGAAATTACAGAGATGAGAGAAGAAGGAATGAAATTTTACAAATGTAGGAAAGCAAGGCTGGTGATGTCATAGAGATTAGATTAGGTTACTTACAGTGTGGAAACAGGCCCTTTGGCCCAACAAGTCCACACCGACCCGCCGAAGCGAAACCCACCCATTCCCCTACATTTACCCCTTGTCTAACACTACGGGCAATTTAGCATGGCCAATTCACCTGACCTGCACATCTTTGGACTGTGGGAGGAAACCGGAGCACCTGGAGGAAACCCACGCAGACACGGGGAGAATGTGCAAACTCCACACAGTCAGTCACCTGAGGCGGGAATTGAACCTGGGTCTCTGGTGCTGTGAGGCAGCAGTGCTAACCACTGTGCCACCGTGCCGCCCCAACTGTGCCACCGTGATAGAAACACAATGCTGGAGAAGTTACAGAGAAATGTTTTAGAGACAGGAAAGCAAGGCTGGAGATGTTCCCGAGAGGGGAATGCAAGGCTGGAGATTATACAGAGAGAGGAAAGCAAGGCTGGAGATGTTCAAGAAAACTGAAAATATGGCCAGAGATGTTACAGAGCGAGGAAGGCACGGCGGGGGATGTTGCAGAGGCAGGAAAGCAAGGTGATAGATGAAATAGAGATAGGAAAACAAGGCTGGAAATGTTATCGTGATAGGAACGCAATGCTGGATATATTCCAGAGATAGGGGAGCAAGGCTAGAAATGTTACAGAGGTGGGAATGTGAGGCTGGCGATGTTACAGAGATGAGAGAGCAAGGCTTAATTTTTTTGAGAGATAGGAGGGCAAGGCTGGAGATGTCATAATGATAGGAACGCTATGCTGGAGATGTTACAGAGCTAGGGAAGCAAGTTTTGACTTTTTACAGAGATAGGGAGGCAAGTCTGGAGATGTCACAGTGAAAGGAAAGCCAGTCTGGAGATGTTACAGAGAAAGTAAAGCAAGGCTGGAGACATTAGTGAAATAAGAAAACGAGGCTGGAGCTGTAACAGAGAGGGGAAAACAAGGCTGGAAATGTTAAAGTGATAGGAACGCAATGCTGGGTATATTCCAGAAAAAGGGAAACAAAGCTGGAAATGTTACTTAGATAGGAATGCGAAGCTGGTGATGTTACAGAGATGAGGAAGCCTGGCTTGAATGTTGTCAGATATAGGAAAGCAAGGCTGGCGATGTTTTAGTGATAGAAATGCAATGCTGGAGATGCTACAGAGATAGGGATGCAAGGCTATAGATGTTACAGAGATCGGAAAGCAGGGCCAGAGATGTTACAGAGATAAGAAAGCAAGACTGGACAGGTTAGAGGGATAGGGATGCAAGGCTGGAGATGTTATTGTAATAAGTAAATAAGGATGGAGATGTAACAGAGAGAGGAAAGCACGGCTGGCCATGTTGCAGAGAGAGGAAAGCAAGGCTGTAGGTGTTACAGACAGAGTACGGGAAGGCTGATGATGTTGCAAAGATATGAAAGTAAGACTGGAGGTGTTACAGAGAATGTAGCAAGGCTGAAGATGTTACAGAGATGGGAAAGCATAGCTGGAAATGTTACAGAGAGAGGTATGCACGGCTTGGAAAGCAAGGCTGGAGATAGTGATTGGAACACAATGCTGGAGATGTTACAGAGAGAGGTATGCACAGCTGGGAATGTTGTAGAGACAGCAGGTTAGGCAGCATCCAAGGAATAGGAAATTCGACGTTTCGGGCATAAGCCCTTCATCAGGAATCCTGATGGTTATCCTGAATATGATTCCTGATGAAGGGCTTATGCCCGAAACGTCGAATTTCCTATTCCTTGGATGCTGCCTAATCTGCTATGCTTTAACCAGCAACACATTTTCAACTGTGATCTCCAGCATCTGCAGACCTCATTTTTTACCCCATGTTGTAGAGACAGGCAAGCACAGTTACAGATGTTGCAGTGGGAGTAAAGCAAGGCTGGAGATGTAACAGAGATAGGAAAGCAAGTCTGGAAATATTATTGTGATAGGAACGCACTGCTGGATAGATTCCAGACAGTGGGAAGCAAGGTTGGAGATATTACAGAGAAAGGCAAGCAAGGCTGGAGCAGTTACAGAGATAGCAAAGCCAGGCTGGAGATGTCAGAGAATTAAGAAAACAAGGCTCTAGACAGTACAGACAGATGAAGCATGGCTGGGGATGTTGAAGAGACAGGAAAGCAAGGCTGGAGATGTTACAGTGAGGGGAAGCAAGACTGGACATTTTGCAGAGTTAAGAAAGCATCGCTGGAGATATCAGTGAGAGGAAAGCAAGGCAGGAGATGTTACAGAGATCGGAAAGCAAGACTGGAGATGTTAAAACGTTAGGAACACAATGCTGGATATATTCCAGAGAAGAGAAACAAGGCTGGAAATGTTACAGAGATAGAAATCCGAAGCCAGCCGAAATTACAGAGATGCAAAAGATATGCTTGAAGTACTTCAAACATAGGAAATCAAGGCTGGAGATGTTATAGCCCTGGAAACGCAAAGCTGGAGAAGTTACAGCGATTGAGAAGCAAGGCTGGAGATGTTACACAGGTGGGAATGAGTGGCTGGAGATGTGGCACAGAGGAAAATAAGGCTGAAGAAGTAACAGAGAGAGGAAAGCATGGCTGGCGATGTTACAGAAATAGGAATGCAAGGCTGGAGATGTTACAGAGACATGAAAGCGAAGCTGGAGATGTTTCAGTGAGAGGAAAGCAAGACTGGAGAGGGTATATAGAATGGAAAGTAAGGCTGGAGATGTTACGGAGGTAGGAACACAAGGCTGGAGGTGCGAGAGAAGTAAGAAACCATGGCTGGAGATATTACAGAGAGAAAAAAGCAGGGCTGGAGATGTTTCAGAGATAGCAATTCAAGGCAGGAGATGTTACAGAGTGTGGTCAGGATGGCTGGTGATGTTGCAAAGATATGCAAGCAAGACGGAAGATGTTAGAGAGAGAGAGGTAAGCAAGGTGGGAGATGTTACAGCGATAGAGACTGTCAGAGGCTCAGTGCTAAGGGATCCCCACATTGTCAGAGGGTCAGTGCTGAGGGAGCCCCGCAATGTCAGAGGGTTCGGAGTGAGGGTGTCCCGGACTGTCAGAGGGTCAGTGCTGAGGGAATGCCGCACTGTCAGAGGGTCAGTACTGAGGGAGCGCCACACTGTCAGAAGGTCAGTACTGAGGGAGTGCTGCACTGTCAAAGCGTCAGTGCTGAGGGAGTGCTGCACTGTCAGAGGGTCAGTGCTGAGGGAGTGCCGCACTGTCAGATGGTCAGTACTGAAGCAGTTCCGCACTGTCAGAGGGTCAGTGAAGAGGGAATGCCGCATTGCCAGAGGGTCAGTACTGAGAGAGCCACACACTGTCAGAGGGTCAGTGCTGAGGGAGCACCGCAATGTCAGAAGGTTCGGAGTGAGGGATCCCCGGACTGTCAGAGGGTCAGTGCTGAGGGAGTGCCGCACTGACAGAGGGTCAGTACTGAGGGAGTGCCACACTGTCAGAAGGTTAGTGAAGAGGGAATGCCGCACTGTCAGAGGGTCAGTGCTAAGGGATCCCCGCACTGTCAGATGGTCAGGACTGAGGGAGTGCCGCACTGTCAGATACTCAGTGCTGAGGGAGTGCCGCACTGTCAGATGGTCAGTGCTGAGGGAGTGCCGCACTGTCAAATGGTCAGTACTGAGGGAGTGCCACATTGTCACAGGGTCAGTACTGAGGGAGCGCCGCAATGTCAGAGGATCAGTGCTGAGTGAGCGCCGCACTGTCAGAGGGTCAGTGTGAAGGGAGTGCCGCACTGTCAGAGGGTCAGTGCTGAGCAAGTGCTGCACTGTCAGAGGCCAGTGCTGAGGGAGTGCTGCACTGTCAGAGGGTCAGTGCTGTGGGAGTGCTGCACTGTCAGAGGGTCAGTGCTGAGGGATTGCCACACTGGCAGAGGATCACTGCTGAGGGAGTGCCGCACTGTCAGATGGTCAGTACTGAGGCAGTTCCGCACGGTCAGAGGGTCAATGCTGAGGAAGTGCCGCACTGTCAGAAGGTCAGTAATGAGTGAGTGCCGCACTGTCAGAGGGTCAGTACTGAGGGAGCCCCGCAATGTCAGAGGGTTCGGAGTGAGGGAGCCCCGGACTGTCAGAGGGTCAGTGCTGAGGGAGTGCTGCACTGTCAGAGGGTCAGTGCTGAGGGAGTGCTGCACTATCAGAGGGTCAGTGCTGAGGGAGTGCCGCACTGTCAGATAGTCAGTGCTGAGGGAGTGCCGCACTGTCAGATGGTCAGTACTGAGGGAGTGCCACACTGTCAGAGGGTTAGTGCTGAGGGAATGCCGAACTGTCAGATGGTCAGTGCTGTGGGAGTGCCGCACAGTCAGAGTGTCAGTGCTGTGGGAGTGCCGCACTGTCAGAGGTTCCTGAGTGAGGAAGCGTCGCACTGTCAGAGGGTCAGTACTGAGGGAGTGTTGCACTGTCAGAGGGTCAGTGCTGAGGGAGTGCCGCACTGTCAGAGGGTCAGTGCTGAGGGAGTGCCGAACTGTCAGATGGTCAGTGCTGAGGGACTGCTGCACTGTCAGAGGGTCAGTGCTGAGGGAGTGCCGCACTGTCAGAGGATCAGTGCTAAGGCATCCCCGCACTGTCAGAGGGTCAGTACTGAGGGAGTGTTGCACTGTCAGAGGGTCAGTGCTGAGGGAGTGCCGCACTGTCAGAGGGTCAGTGCTGAGGGAGTGCCGCACTGTCAGATAGTCAGTGCTGAGGGACTGCTGCACTGTCAGAGGGTCAGTGCTGAGGGAGTGCCGCACTGTCAGAGGATCAGTGCTAAGGCATCCCCGCAATGTCAGAGGGTCAGTGCTGAGGGAGCGCCGCAATGTCAGGGGGTCCCGAGTGAGGGAGCGCCATACTGTCAGAGGGTCAGTAGTGAGGGAGTGCCACACTGTCAGAGGGTCAGTGCTGAGGGAGTGCCGCACTGTCAGAGGATCATTGCTAAGGGATCGCCACACTGTCAGAGGGTCAGTGCTGAGCGAGTGCCGCACTGTCAGAGGTGCCCGAGTGAGGGAGCGTCGCACTGTCAGAGGGTCAATACTGAGTTAGTGCCACACTGTCAGAGGGTCAGTCCTGAGGGAGTGGTGTACTGTTAGAGGGTCAGTAATGAGGGAGTGCCGCACTGTCAGAGGGTCAGTACTGAGGGTGTGCCGCACTGTCAGAGGGTCAATGCTGAGGGAGGCCACACTATCAGAGGGTCAGTGCTGTGGGAGTGCCGCTCTGTCAGAGGGTCCCGAGTGAGGGAGCGCCGCACTGTCAGAGGGTCAGTGCTAAGGGATCCCCGCACTGTCAGATGGTCAGTACTGAGGGAGTGCCGCACTGTCAGATACTCAGTGCTGAGGGAGTGCCGCACTGTCAGATGGTCAGTGCTGAGGGAGTGCCGCACTGTCAAATGGTCAGTACTGAGGGAGTGCCACATTGTCACAGGGTCAGTACTGAGGGAGCGCCGCAATGTCAGAGGATCAGTGCTGAGTGAGCGCCGCACTGTCAGAGGGTCAGTGTGAAGGGAGTGCCGCACTGTCAGAGGGTCAGTGCTGAGCCAGTGCTGCACTGTCAGAGGCCAGTGCTGAGGGAGTGCTGCACTGTCAGAGGGTCAGTGCTGTGGGAGTGCTGCACTGTCAGAGGGTCAGTGCTGAGGGATTGCCACACTGGCAGAGGATCACTGCTGAGGGAGTGCCGCACTGTCAGATAGTCAGTGCTGAGGGAGTGCCGCACTGTCAGATGGTCAGTACTGAGGCAGTTCCGCACGGTCAGAGGGTCAATGCTGAGGAAGTGCCGCACTGTCAGAAGGTCAGTAATGAGTGAGTGCCGCACTGTCAGAGGGTCAGTACTGAGGGAGCCCCGCAATGTCAGAGGGTTCGGAGTGAGGGAGCCCCGGACTGTCAGAGGGTCAGTGCTGAGGGAGTGCTGCACTGTCAGAGGGTCAGTGCTGAGGGAGTGCTGCACTGTCAGAGGGTCAGTGCTGAGGGAGCCCCGCAATGTCAGAGGGTTCGGAGTGAGGGAGCCCCGGACTGTCAGAGGGTCAGTGCTGAGGGAGTGCCGCACTGTCAGATAGTCAGTGCTGAGGGAGTGCCGCACTGTCAGATGGTCAGTACTGAGGGAGTGCCGCACTGTCAGAGGGTTAGTGCTGAGGGAATGCCGAACTGTCAGATGGTCAGTGCTGTGGGAGTGCCGCACAGTCTGAGTGTCAGTGCTGTGGGAGTGCCGCACTGTCAGAGGTTCCTGAGTGAGGAAGCGTCGCACTGTCAGAGGGTCAGTATTGAGGGAGTGTTGCACTGTCAGAGGGTCAGTGCTGAGGGAGTGCCGCACTGTCAGAGGGTCAGTGCTGAGGGAGTGCCGCACTGTCAGATGGTCAGTGCTGAGGGACTGCTGCACTGTCAGAGGGTCAGTGCTGAGGGAGTGCCGCACTGTCAGAGGATCAGTGCTAAGGCATCCCCGCAATGTCAGAGGGTCAGTGCTGAGGGAGCGCCGCAATGTCAGAGGATCAGTGCTGAGTGAGCGCCGCACTGTCAGAGGGTCAGTGTGAAGGGAGTGCCGCACTGTCAGAGGGTCAGTGCTGAGCCAGTGCTGCACTGTCAGAGGCCAGTGCTGAGGGAGTGCTGCACTGTCAGAGGGTCAGTGCTGTGGGAGTGCTGCACTGTCAGAGGGTCAGTGCTGAGGGATTGCCACACTGGCAGAGGATCACTGCTGAGGGAGTGCCGCACTGTCAGATAGTCAGTGCTGAGGGAGTGCCGCACTGTCAGATGGTCAGTACTGAGGCAGTTCCGCACGGTCAGAGGGTCAATGCTGAGGAAGTGCCGCACTGTCAGAAGGTCAGTAATGAGTGAGTGCCGCACTGTCAGAGGGTCAGTACTGAGGGAGCCCCGCAATGTCAGAGGGTTCGGAGTGAGGGAGCCCCGGACTGTCAGAGGGTCAGTGCTGAGGGAGTGCTGCACTGTCAGAGGGTCAGTGCTGAGGGAGTGCTGCACTGTCAGAGGGTCAGTGCTGAGGGAGCCCCGCAATGTCAGAGGGTTCGGAGTGAGGGAGCCCCGGACTGTCAGAGGGTCAGTGCTGAGGGAGTGCCGCACTGTCAGATAGTCAGTGCTGAGGGAGTGCCGCACTGTCAGATGGTCAGTACTGAGGGAGTGCCGCACTGTCAGAGGGTTAGTGCTGAGGGAATGCCGAACTGTCAGATGGTCAGTGCTGTGGGAGTGCCGCACAGTCTGAGTGTCAGTGCTGTGGGAGTGCCGCACTGTCAGAGGTTCCTGAGTGAGGAAGCGTCGCACTGTCAGAGGGTCAGTATTGAGGGAGTGTTGCACTGTCAGAGGGTCAGTGCTGAGGGAGTGCCGCACTGTCAGAGGGTCAGTGCTGAGGGAGTGCCGCACTGTCAGATGGTCAGTGCTGAGGGACTGCTGCACTGTCAGAGGGTCAGTGCTGAGGGAGTGCCGCACTGTCAGAGGATCAGTGCTAAGGCATCCCCGCAATGTCAGAGGGTCAGTGCTGAGGGAGCGCCGCAATGTCAGGGGGTCCCGAGTGAGGGAGCGCCATACTGTCAGAGGGTCAGTAGTGAGGGAGTGCCACACTGTCAGAGGGTCAGTGCTGAGGGAGTGCCGCACTGTCAGAGGATCATTGCAAAGGGATCGCCACACTGTCAGAGGGTCAGTGCTGAGCGAGTGCCGCACTGTCAGAGGTGCCCGAGTGAGGGAGCGTCGCACTGTCAGAGGGTCAATACTGAGTTAGTGCCACACTGTCAGAGGGTCAGTCCTGAGGGAGTGGTGTACTGTTAGAGGGTCAGTAATGAGGGAGTGCCGCACTGTCAGAGGGTCAGTACTGAGGGTGTGCCGCACTGTCAGAGGGTCAGTGCTGAGGGAGTGCCACACTGTCAGAGGGTCAGTGCTGTGGGAGTGCCGCTCTGTCAGAGGGTCCCGAGTGAGGGAGCGCCGCACTTTCAGAGGGTCAGTACTGAGGGTGTGCCGCACTGTCAGAGGGTCAGTGCTGAGGGAGTGCCGCACTGTCAGAGGGTCAGTGCTGAGGGAGTGCCGCATTGTCAGTGGGTCAGTGCTGAGGGAGTGTTGCACTGTCAGAGGGTCATTGCTGAGGGAGTGCCGCACTGTTAGAGGGTCAGTGCTGAGGGAGCCACACATTGTCAGAGGGTCACTGCTGAGGGAGCCCCGCACTGTCAGAGGGTTTGGAGTGAGGGAGCCACGCACTGTCGGAGTGTTTGTGCTGAGTGAGTGCCGCACTGTCAGAGGGTCAGTGCTGAGGGAGTGCTGCACTGTCAGAGGGTCAGTGCTGAGGGAGCCCTGCACTGTCAGAGGGTCAGTCCTGAGGGAGTGCCGCACTGTCAGAGGGCCAGTGCTAAGGGATCCCCGCACTGTCAGAGGGTCAGTGCTAAGGGATCCCCGCACTGTCAGAGGGTCAGTACTGAGGGAGTGCCACACTGTCAGAGGATCATTGCTAAGGGATCCCCACACAGTCAGAGGGTCAGTAATGAGGGAGTGCCGCACTGTCAGAGGTGCCCGAGTGAGGGAGCGTCGCTCTGTCAGAGGGTCAATACTGAGGGAGTGCCACACTGTCAGAGGGTCAGTCCTGAGGGAGTGGTGTACTGTGAGAGGGTCATTGCTGAGGGAGTGTCGCACTGTCAGAGGGTCAGTACTGAGGGAGTGCCACACTGACAGAGGATCATTGCTAAGGGATCCCCACACAGTCAGAGGGTCAGTAATGAGGGAGTGCCGCACTGTCAGAGGTGCCCGAGTGAGGGAGCGTCGCTCAGTCAGAGGGTCAGTCCTGAGGGAGTGGTGTACTGTTAGAGGGTCATTGCTGAGGGAGTGTCGCACTGTCAGAGGGTCAGTACTGAGGGAGTGCCGCACTGTCAGAGGATCAGTGCTAAGGGATCCCCACACTGTCAGAGGGTCAGTGCTGAGGGAGTGCCGCTCTGTCAGAGGGTCAGTGCTGAGGGAGCCACACATTGTCAGAGGGTCACTACTGAGGGAGCCCCGCACTGTCGGAGTGTCTGCGCTGAGTGAGTGCCGCACTGTCAGAGGGTCAGTGCTGAGGGAGCCCTGCACTGTCAGAGGGTCAGTACTGAGGGAGTGCTGTACTGTCAGTGGGTCCGGAGTGAGGGAGTGCCGCACTGTCAGAGGGTCAGTACTGATGGAGTGCCGCACTGTCAGAGGGTCAGTGCTGAGGGTGTGCTGCACTGTCAGAGGGTTCAGTGCTGAGGGAGTGCCGCACTGTCAGAGGATCATTGCTATGGGATCCCCACACTGTCAGAGGGTCAGTGCTGAGCGAGTGCCGCACTGTCAGAGGTGTCTGAATGAGGGAGCGTCGCACTGTCAGACGGTCAGTACTGAGGGAGTGCCGCACTGTCGGAGGGTCAGTGCTGAGGGAGTGCCGCACTGTCAGAGGGTCAGTGCTGAGGGAGTGCCACACAGTCAGATGGTCAGTACTGAGGGAGTGCCGCACTGTCAGATGGTCAATGCTGAGGGAGTGCCGCACTGTCAGATGGTCAGTACTGAAGCAGTTCCGAACTGTCAGATGGTCAGTGCTGTGGGAGTGATGCACGGTCAGAGTGTCAGTGCTGTGGGAGTGCTGCACTGTCAGAGGATCAGTGGTGAGGGAGTGCCGCACTGTCAGATGGTCAGTACTGAAGCAGTTCCGCATTGCCAGAGGGTCAGTACTGAGAGAGCCACACACTGTCAGAGGGTCAGTGCTGAGGGAGCACCGCAATGTCAGAAGGTTCGGAGTGAGGGATCCCCGGACTGTCAGAGGGTCAGTGCTGAGGGAGTGCCGCACTGACAGAGGGTCAGTACTGAGGGAGTGCCACACTGTCAGAAGGTTAGTGAAGAGGGAATGCCGCACTGTCAGAGGGTCAGTGCTGAGGGAGTGCCGCACTGTCAGATGGTCAGTACTGAGGGAGTGCCGCACTGTCAGATACTCAGTGCTGAGGGAGTGCCGCACTGTCAGATGGTCAGTGCTGAGGGAGTGCCGCACTGTCAAATGGTCAGTACTGAGGGAGTGCCACATTGTCACAGGGTCAGTACTGAGGGAGCGCCGCAATGTCAGAGGATCAGTGCTGAGTGAGCGCCGCACTGTCAGAGGGTCAGTGTGAAGGGAGTGCCGCACTGTCAGAGGGTCAGTGCTGAGCCAGTGCTGCACTGTCAGAGGCCAGTGCTGAGGGAGTGCTGCACTGTCAGAGGGTCAGTGCTGTGGGAGTGCTGCACAGTCAGAGGGTCAGTGCTGAGGGATTGCCACACTGGCAGAGGATCACTGCTGAGGGAGTGCTGCACTGTCAGATAGTCAGTGCTGAGGGAGTGCCGCACTGTCAGATGGTCAGTACTGAGGCAGTTCCGCACGGTAAGAGGGTCAATGCTGAGGAAGTGCCGCACTGTCAGAAGGTCAGTAATGTGTGAGTGCCGCACTGTCAGAGGGTCAGTACTGAGGGAGCCCCGCAATGTCAGAGGGTTCGGAGTGAGGGAGCCCCGGACTGTCAGAGGGTCAGTGCTGAGGGAGTGCTGCACTGTCAGAGGGTCAGTGCTGAGGGAGTGCTGCACTATCAGAGGGTCAGTGCTGAGGGAGTGCCGCACTGTCAGATAGTCAGTGCTGAGGGAGTGCCGCACTGTCAGATGGTCAGTACTGAGGGAGTGCCACACTGTCAGAGGCTTAGTGCTGAGGGAATGCCGAACTGTCAGATGGTCAGTGCTGTGGGAGTGCCGCACAGTCAGAGTGTCAGTGCTGTGGGAGTGCCGCACTGTCAGAGGTTCCTGAGTGAGGAAGCGTCGCACTGTCAGAGGGTCAGTACTGAGGGAGTGTTGCACTGTCAGAGGGTCAGTGCTGAGGGAGTGCCGCACTGTCAGAGGGTCAGTGCTGAGGGAGTGCCGCACTGTCAGATGGTCAGTGCTGAGGGACTGCTGCACTGTCAGAGGGTCAGTGCTGAGGGAGTGCCGCACTGTCAGAGGATCAGTGCTAAGGCATCCCCGCACTGTCAGAGGGTCAGTACTGAGGGAGTGTTGCACTGTCAGAGGGTCAGTGCTGAGGGAGTGCCGCACTGTCAGAGGGTCAGTGCTGAGGGAGTGCCGCACTGTCAGATGGTCAGTGCTGAGGGACTGCTGCACTGTCAGAGGGTCAGTGCTGAGGGAGTGCCGCACTGTCAGAGGATCAGTGCTAAGGCATCCCCGCAATGTCAGAGGGTCAGTGCTGAGGGAGCGCCGCAATGTCAGGGGGTCCCGAGTGAGGGAGCGCCATACTGTCAGAGGGTCAGTAGTGAGGGAGTGCCACACTGTCAGAGGGTCAGTGCTGAGGGAGTGCCGCACTGTCAGAGGATCATTGCTAAGGGATCCCCACACTGTCAGAGGGTCAGTGCTGAGCGAGTGCCGCACTGTCAGAGGTGCCCGAGTGAGGGAGCGTCGCACTGTCAGAGGGTCAATACTGAGTTAGTGCCACACTGTCAGAGGGTCAGTCCTGAGGGAGTGGTGTACTGTTAGAGGGTCAGTAATGAGGGAGTGCCGCACTGTCAGAGGGTCAGTACTGAGGGTGTGCCGCACTGTCAGAGGGTCAATGCTGAGGGAGGCCACACTGTCAGAGGGTCAGTGCTGTGGGAGTGCCGCTCTGTCAGAGGGTCCCGAGTGAGGGAGCGCCGCACTGTCAGAGGGTCAGTGCTAAGGGATCCCCGCACTGTCAGATGGTCAGTACTGAGGGAGTGCCGCACTGTCAGATACTCAGTGCTGAGGGAGTGCCGCACTGTCAGATGGTCAGTGCTGAGGGAGTGCCGCACTGTCAAATGGTCAGTACTGAGGGAGTGCCACATTGTCACAGGGTCAGTACTGAGGGAGCGCCGCAATGTCAGAGGATCAGTGCTGAGTGAGCGCCGCACTGTCAGAGGGTCAGTGTGAAGGGAGTGCCGCACTGTCAGAGGGTCAGTGCTGAGCAAGTGCTGCACTGTCAGAGGCCAGTGCTGAGGGAGTGCTGCACTGTCAGAGGGTCAGTGCTGTGGGAGTGCTGCACTGTCAGAGGGTCAGTGTTGAGGGATTGCCACACTGGCAGAGGATCACTGCTGAGGGAGTGCCGCACTGTCAGATAGTCAGTGCTGAGGGAGTGCCGCACTGTCAGATGGTCAGTACTGAGGCAGTTCCGCACGGTCAGAGGGTCAATGCTGAGGAAGTGCCGCACTGTCAGAAGGTCAGTAATGAGTGAGTGCCGCACTGTCAGAGGGTCAGTACTGAGGGAGCCCCGCAATGTCAGAGGGTTCGGAGTGAGGGAGCCCCGGACTGTCAGAGGGTCAGTGCTGAGGGAGTGCTGCACTGTCAGAGGGTCAGTGCTGAGGGAGTGCTGCACTATCAGAGGGTCAGTGCTGAGGGAGTGCCGCACTGTCAGATAGTCAGTGCTGAGGGAGTGCCGCACTGTCAGATGGTCAGTACTGAGGGAGTGCCGCACTGTCAGAGGATTAGTGCTGAGGGAATGCCGAACTGTCAGATGGTCAGTGCTGAGGGAGTGCCGCACTGTCAGATGGTCAGTGCTGAGGGACTGCTGCACTGTCAGAGGGTCAGTGCTGAGGGAGTGCCGCACTGTCAGAGGATCAGTGCTAAGGCATCCCCCGCAATGTCAGAGGGTCAGTGCTGAGGGAGCGCCGCAATGTCAGGGGGTCCCGAGTGAGGGAGCGCCATACTGTCAGAGGGTCAGTAGTGAGGGAGTGCCACACTGTCAGAGGGTCAGTGCTGAGGGAGTGCCGCACTGTCAGAGGATCATTGCTAAGGGATCGCCACACTGTCAGAGGGTCAGTGCTGAGCGAGTGCCGCACTGTCAGAGGTGCCCGAGTGTGGGAGCGTCGCACTGTCAGAGGGTCAATACTGAGTTAGTGCCACACTGTCAGAGGGTCAGTCCTGAGGGAGTGGTGTACTGTTAGAGGGTCAGTAATGAGGGAGTGCCGCACTGTCAGAGGGTCAGTACTGAGGGTGTGCCGCAATGTCAGAGGGTCAATGCTGAGGGAGGCCACACTGTCAGAGGGTCAGTGCTGAGGGAGTGCCACACTGTCAGAGGGTCAGTGCTGTGGGAGTGCCGCTCTGTCAGAGGGTCCCGAGTGAGGGAGCGCCGCACTGTCAGAGGGTCAGTACTGAGGGTGTGCCGCACTGTCAGAGGGTCAATGCTGAGGGAGGCCACACTGTCAGAGGGTCAATGCTGAGGGAGTGCCACACTGTCAGAGGGTCAGTCCGGAGGGAGTGCCGCACTGTCAGAGGGTCAGTGCTGAGGGAGTGCCGCATTGTCAGTGGGTCAGTGCTGAGGGAGTGTTGCACTGTCAGAGGGTCATTGCTGAGGGAGTGCTGCACTGTTAGAGGGTCAGTGCTGAGGGAGCCACACATTGTCAGAGGGTCACTGCTGAGGGAGCCCCGCACTGTCAGAGGGTTTGGAGTGAGGGAGCCACGCACTGTCGGAGTGTCTGTGCTGAGTGAGTGCCGCACTGTCAGAGGGTCAGTGCTGAGGGAGTGCCGCACTGTCAGAGGGTCAGTGCTGAGGGAGCCCTGCACTGTCAGAGGGTCAGTCCTGAGGGAGTGGTGTACTGTTAGAGGGTCAGTAATGAGGGAGTGCCGCACTGTCAGAGGGTCAGTGCTAAGGGATCCCCGCACTGTCAGAGGGTCAATGCTGAGGGAGTGCCACACTGTCAGAGGGTCAGTGCTGTGGGAGTGCCGCTCTGTCAGAGGGTCCCGAGTGAGGGAGCGCCGCACTGTCAGAGGGTCAGTACTGAGGGAGTGCCACACTGTCAGAGGGTCAATGCTGAGGAATGCCACACTGTCAGAGGGTCAGTGCTGAGGGAGCCCCGCACTGTCAGAGGGTTCGGAGTGAGGGAGCCACGCACTGTCGGAGTGTCTGTGCTGAGTGAGTGCCACACTGTCAGAGGGTCGGTGCTGAGGGAGTGCCGCACTGTCAGAGGTTCCTGAGTGAGGAAGCGTCGCACTGTCAGAGGGTCAGTACTGAGGGAGTGCCACACTGTCACAGGGTCAGTACTGAGGGAGTGCCGCACTGTCAGAGGGTCAGTGCTGAGGGCGTGCCGCACTGTCAGATGGTCAGTGCTGAGGGACTGCTGCACTGTCAGAGGGTCAGTGCTGAGGGAGTGCCGCACTGTCAGAGGGTCAGTACTGAGGGTGTGCCGCACTGTCAGAGGGTCAATGCTGAGGGAGGCCACACCGTCAGAGGGTCAGTGCTGAGGGAGTGCCACACTGTCAGAGGGTCAGTGCTGTGGGAGTGCCGCTCTGTCAGAGGGTCCCGAGTGAGGGAGCGCCGCACTGTCAGAGGGTCAGTACTGAGGGTGTGCCGCACTGTCAGAGGGTCAATGCTGAGGGAGGCCACACTGTCAGAGGGTCAATGCTGAGGGAGTGCCACACTGTCAGAGGGTCAGTGCTGAGGGAGTGCCGCACTGACAGAGGGTCAGTGCTGAGGGAGTGCCGCATTGTCAGTGGGTCAGTGCTGAGGGAGTGTTGCACTGTCAGAGGGTCATTGCTGAGGGAGTGCCGCACTGTTAGAGGGTCAGTGCTGAGGGAGTGCCGCACTGTCAGAGGGTCAGTGCTGAGGGAGTGCCGCATTGTCAGTGGGTCAGTGCTGAGGGAGTGTTGCACTGTCAGAGGGTTATTGCTGAGGGAGTGCCGCACTGTTAGAGGGTCAGTGCTGAGGGATTGCCGCACTGTCAGAGGGTCAGTGCTGAGGGAGTGCCACATTGTCAGAGGGTCAGTGCTGAGGGAGTGCCACACTGTCAGAGGGTTCAGTGCTGAGGGAGTGCCGCACTGTCAGAGGATCATTGCTAAGGGATCCCCACACTGTCAGAGGGTCAGTGCTGAGCGAGTGCAGCACTGTCAGAGGTGTCTGAATGAGGGAGTGCCGCACTGTCAGAGGGTCAGTACTGAGGGAGTGCCGCACTGTCGGAGGGATAGTGCTGAGGGAGTGCCGCACTGTCAAATGGTAAGGGCTGAGGGAGTGCCGCACTGTCAGAGGGTCAGTGCTGAGGGAGTGCCACACCGTCAGATGGTCAGTACTGAGGGAGTGCCGCACTGTCAGAGGGTCAGTGCTGAGGGAGTGCTGCACTATCAGAGGGTCAGTACTGAGGGAGTGCCGCACTGTCAGATGGTCAATGCTGAGGGAGTGCCGCACTGTCAGATGGTCAGTACTGAGGGAGTGGCGCACTGTCAGAGGGTCAGTGCTGAGGGAATGCCGAACTGTCAGATGGTCAGTGCTGTGGGAGTGATGCACGGTCAGAATGTCAGTGCTGTGGGAGTGCTGCACTGTCAGAGGATCAGTGGTGAGGGAGTGCCACACTGTCAGAGGATCAGTGCTAAGGGATCCCCACACGGTCAGAGGCTCAGTGCTGAGGGAGTGCCACACTGTCAGAGGGTCAGTGCTGAGGGAGTGCCGCACTGTCAGAGGTTCCTGAGTGAGGGAGCGCCACACTGTCAGAAGGTCAGTACTGAGGGAGTGCCACACTGTCAGAGGGTCGGTGCTGAGGGAGTGCCACACTGTCAGAGGATCTTTGCTAAGGGATTCCCGCACTGTTAGAGGGTCAGTGCTGAGGGATTGCCGCACTGTCAGAGGGTCAGTGCTGAGGGAGGGCCACATTGTCAGAGGGTCAGTGCTGAGGGAGTGCCACACTGTCAGAGGGTTCAGTGCTGAGGAAGTGCCGCACTGTCAGAGGATCATTGCTAAGGGATCCCCACACTGTCAGAGGGTCAGTGCTGAGGGAGTGCCGCACTGTCGGAGGGTCAGTGCTGAGGGAGTGCCGCACTGTCAGAGGGTCAGTACTGAGGGAGTGCCGCACTGTCGGAGGGTCAGTACTGAGGGAGTGCCGCACTGTCAAATGGTAAGGGCTGAGGGAGTGCCGCACTGTCAGAGGGTCAGTGCTGAGGGAGTGCCACACCGTCAGATAGTCAGTACTGAGGGAGTGCCGCACTGTCAGAGGGTCAGTGCTGAGGGAGTGCTGCACTATCAGAGGGTCAGTACTGAGGGAGTGCCGCACTGTCAGATGGTCAATGCTGAGGGAGTGCCGCACTGTCAGATGGTCAGTACTGTGGGAGTGATGCACGGTCAGAGTGTCAGTGCTGTGGGAGTGCTGCACTGTCAGAGGGTCAGTGCAGAGGGAGCGCCGCAATGTCAGGGGGTCCCGAGTGAGGGAGCGCCACACTGTCAGAGGGTCAGTAGTGAGGGAGTGCCACACTGTCAGAGTGTCAGTGCTGAGGGAGTGCCGCACAGTCAGAGGATCATTTCTAAGGGATCGCCACACTGTTAGAGGGTCAGTGCTGAGCGAGTGCCGCACTGTCAGAGGTGCCCGAGTGAGGGAGCGTCGCACTGTCAGAGGGTCAATACTGAGTTAGTGCCACACTGTCAGAGGGTCAGTCCTGAGGGAGTGTTGTACTGTTAGAGGGTCAGTAATGAGGGAGTGCCGCACTGTCAGAGGGTCAGTACTGAGGGTGTGCCGCACTGTCAGAGGGTCAATGCTGAGGGAGGCCACACTGTCAGAGGGTCAGTGCTGAGGGAGTGCCACACTGTCAGAGGGTCAGTGCTGTGGGAGTGCCGCTCTGTCAGAGGGTCCCGAGTGAGGGAGCGCCGCACTGTCAGAGGGTCAGTACTGAGGGTGTGCCGCACTGTCAGAGGGTCAGTGCTGAGGGAGTGCCGCATTGTCAGTGGGTCAGTGCTGAGGGAGTGTTGCACTGTCAGAGGGTCATTGCTGAGGGAGTGCCGCACTGTTAGAGGGTCAGTGCTGAGGGAGCCACACATTGTCAGAGGGTCACTGCTGAGGGAGCCCCGCACTGTCAGAGGGTTTGGAGTGAGGGAGCCACGCACTGTCGGAGTGTCTGTGCTGAGTGAGTGCCGCACTGTCAGAGGGTCAGTGCTGAGGGAGTGCCGCACTGTCAGAGGGTCAGTGCTGAGGGAGCCCTGCACTGTCAGAGGGTCAGTCCTGAGGGAGTGCCGCACTGTCAGAGGGCCAGTGCTAAGGGATCCCCGCACTGTCAGAGGGTCAGTGCTAAGGGATCCCCGCACTGTCAGAGGGTCAGTACTGAGGGAGTGCCACACTGACAGAGGATCATTGCTAAGGGATCCCCACACAGTCAGAGGGTCAGTAATGAGGGAGTGCCGCACTGTCAGAGGTGCCCGAGTGAGGGAGCGTCGCTCTGTCAGAGGGTCAGTCCTGAGGGAGTGGTGTACTGTTAGAGGGTCATTGCTGAGGGAGTGTCGCACTGTCAGAGGGTCAGTACTGAGGGAGTGCCGCACTGTCAGAGGATCAGTGCTAAGGGATCCCCACACTGTCAGAGGGTCAGTGCTGAGGGAATGCCGCTCTGTCAGAGGGTCAGTGCTGAGGGAGCCACACATTGTCAGAAAGTCACTACTGAGGGAGCCCCGCACTGTCGGAGTGTCTGCGCTGAGTGAGTGCCGCACTGTCAGAGGGTCAGTGCTGAGGGAGCCCTGCACTGTCAGAGGGTCAGTACTGAGTGAGTGCTGTACTGTCAGTGGGTCCGGAGTGAGGGAGTGCCGCACTGTCAGAGGGTCAGTACTGATGGAGTGCCGCACTGTCAGAGTGTCAGTCCGGAGGGAGTGCCGCACTGTCAGAGGGTCAGTGCTGAGGGACCGCTGCACTGTCAGAGGATCATTGCTAAGGGATCCCCACACTGTCAGAGGGTCAGTGCTGAGCGAGTGCTGCACTGTCAGAGGTGTCTGAATGAGGGAGCGTCGCACTGTCAGATGGTCAGTACTGAGGGAGTGCCACACTGTCGGAGGGTCAGTGCTGAGGGAGTGCCGCACTGTCAAATGGTAAGGGCTGAGGGAGTGCCGCACTGTCAGAGGGTCAGTGCTGAGGGAGTGCCGCACTGTCAGAGGGTCAGTGCTGAGGGAGTGCCGCACTGTCAGAGGATCAGTGCTGAGGGATCCCCACAATGTCAGAGTGTCAGTGCTGAGGGAATGCCGTACTGTCATAGGGTCCCGAGTGAGGGAGCGCCACACTGTCAGAAGGTCAGTACTGAGGGAGTGCCACACTGTCAGAGGGTCGGTGCTGAGGGAGTGCCACACTGTCAGAGGATCTTTGCTCAGGGATTCCCGCACTGTTAGAGGCTCAGTGCTGAGGGATTGCCGCACTGTCAGAGGGTCAGTGCTGAGGGAGTGCCACATTGTCAGAGGGTCAGTGCTGAGGGAGTGCCACACTGTCAGAGGGTTCAGTGCTGAGGGAGTGCCGCACTGTCAGAGGATCATTGCTAAGGGATCCCCACACTGTCAGAGGGTCAGTGCTGAGCGAGTGCAGCACTGTCAGAGGTGTCTGAATGAGGGAGTGCCGCACTGTCAGAGGGTCAGTACTGAGGGAGTGCCACACTGTCAGAGGGTCAGTGCTGAGGGAGTGCCGCACTGTCAGAGGTTCCTGAGTGAGGGAGCGCCACACTGTCAGAAGGTCAGTACTGAGGGAGTGCCACACTGTCAGAGGGTCGGTGCTGAGGGAGTGCCACACTGTCAGAGGGTCAGTGCTGAGGGATTGCCGCACTGTCAGAGGGTCAGTGCTGAGGGAGTGCCACATTGTCAGAGGGTCAGTGCTGAGGGAGTGCCACACTGTCAGAGGGTTCAGTGCTGAGGGAGTGCCGCACTGTCAGAGGATCATTGCTAAGGGATCCCCACACTGTCAGAGGGTCAGTGCTGAGCGAGTGCAGCACTGTCAGAGGTGTCTGAATGAGGGAGTGCCGCACTGTCAGAGGGTCAGTACTGAGGGAGTGCCACACTGTCGGAGGGTCAGTGCTGAGGGAGTGCCGCACTGTCAAATGGTAAGGGCTGAGGGAGTGCCGCACTGTCAGAGGGTCAGTGCTGAGGGAGTGCCACACCGTCAGATGGTCAGTACTGAGGGAGTGCCGCACTGTCAGAGGGTCAGTGCTGAGGGAGTGCTGCACTATCAGAGGGTCAGTCCTGAGGGAATTGTTTCTGTATAATTTGTTTCTTTGTTCAGCAACACTTCCGAGGACCTTACCATTAATGCATAAGTCCTGCTAAGATTTGGTTTCCCAAAATGCAGCACCTCACTTTTATTTGAATTAAATTCCATCTGCCACCTCTCAGCCCATTGGCCATCTGGTCCAGATCCTGTTGTAATCTGAGGTAACCCTCTTCGCTGTCCACTACACCTCCAATTTTGATGTCATCTGCAAATTTACTGACTGTATCTCTTATGCTCGCATCCAAATCATTTATGTAAATGACAAAAAGTAAAGGACCCAGCACCAATCTTTGTGGCACTCCACTGGTGACCAGTGTACAGTGGTCTCCAGTATGAAAAACAACCCTCCTCCACCATCTTTCAGCCAGTTCTTTATCCAAATGGCTCGTTCTCTCTGTATTATATTATACACAGGGACTGCTGTTCTCTAAGTTATATGTCAGGACAACTGTTCTCTACACTGTATGCAGAACCACAGTTTTCTACATTTTACACAGGGACTATTGTTCTCTACCAGACAATCAGGGGTAGCTGTACTCTATATTATACACTGGGACTACTATTCTCTACATGAGACACATGATCTGCTATGGTTGTTCTCCATGCTGTACACATGGTCTGCTGATCCTATATTATACACAGGGACTGCTGTTCACTCTTTTACTGTACACAGGGGCGACTGTTCTCTCTTATACACAGGCACTGTTGTTCTGTACAATTGACACAAGGACTGCTGTTCTCCATATTACACAAAAGCCCTGCTGTTCTCTATATTATACACAAGTAGGGCTGTTCTCTATATTACACAAAGGGACTCCTGCTGTCTATAATATAATATAAATGCGTTCTCTACATTATACACAGCGACTGCTGTTCTCTATATTGTACATTGAGATTGCTGTTCTCTTTATTAAACACAGGGGCTGCTGTTCTCCGTATTATATGTAGGGACAGCTGTTTCTGCACTGTACACAGGGACTGCTCTTCCCTGCAATGTACGCAGGTCCGCTGTCCTTTACATTTTGCACAGGTACTTCTGTTCTCTACCATACACTCAGGAACAGCTGTTCTCTACATGAAATGCATTGGCTGCTGTTTTCTACATGATTAAAAATCACACAACACCAGGTCATAGTCCAACAGGTTTAATTGGAAGCACACTAGCTTTCGGAGCAACACTCCTTCATCAGGTGATAGTGGAGGGCTCGATCATAACACAGAATTTATAGCAAAAATTTACAGTGTGATGTAACTGAAATTATACATTGAAAAATTGATCGTCTGTTAAGCCTTTCATCTGTTAGAATACAGTGATAGTTTCACTTCTTTCATGTATAAATCACAAAATCTTTTTTTAAAGTTGCATTCTCTTGTTATTTGTTAACAATGGTGACAGCTAGACAATATATTGAAGGTGTTGGCCCCCTGTGTTCTCTCTCTATGCCATGATGTTTAGATTGATTCCAATCTAAAAAGTGAGATAACAGAGTTTTACATAAATTCGTGCAGTTTTTGAGTTCAGAGTTCTACATGAATGCATGCAGTGTTTGAGCAAAATACAATGTAGCTCGGCAAGTACAAATTCACACCACAAAATATATGTGTGCAGACAATCAGGTACAGCTCTGTGTGTGTGTGTGTTGTGAGTGTGAGAAAGTGTGTGTGTGTGTGTGTGTGTGTAGTGAGTGCAGAGTGTCTTAAGTCTGTGAGGGGGTGCATGTGTGAGCGTGGGAGTGTGTGGGTGTATGTATGTGTTGTGTGTACCTATGCCCTTGTGTATGCGAGAGTGTGTGTGTGTGTGTGTGTGTGTGTTTGTGTAGTGCAATGGTGATCACCTGTAATGTGACATGAATCCAAGGTCCCGGTTGAGGCCGTCCCTATGGGTACTGAACTTAGCTATCAGCCTCTGCTCAGCCGCTTTTGTCTGCTGCCTGTCCCGAAGTCCACCTTGGAGGATGGTCACCCGAAGGTTCGAGACTGAATGTTCTGCATGAGACACATGATTTGCTGTTCTCCACATTTGAAACAGGGACTGCTGTTTTCTACATTATTCTCAGGGTTTGCTGTTCTCTACATTATACACAGGGATAGCTGTTCCCTATGAGACACACAGGGTCTACTGTTCTCTATGTTACACACAGGGTTTCCTGCTGTCTATAACATACACAGGGACACATGTTCCCTATATTATACAGATTGACTGCTGTTCTCTACATTACACACAGGGATTGCTGTTCTCGTTGTTAAACACAGGGACTGCTGTTCTCTGTATTATACACAGGGACTGCTGTTCTCTATATTATACACATGGACTGCTGCTCTCTAAATAATACACAGGGAGACTTGCTGTCAATATTATAGCTTAAAATGTGTTGCTGGAAAAGCGCAGCAGGTCAGGCAGTATCCAAGGAACAGGAGAATCGATGTTTCGGGCATAAGCCCTTCTGCAGAAATGCCGGAATGCTTATGCCCGAAACGTTGGTTCTCCTGTTCCTTGGATGCTGCCTGACCTGCTGGCTTTTCCAGAAACACATTTTAAGCTCTGATCCCCAGCATCTGCAGTCCTCACTTTCTCCTCTCAATATTATACACAGGGGCTGGTGTTCACTAAAATAGGCACAAGGATTGTTATTTTATACACAGGGATAGCTGTTCCCTATATGAGACATAGAATCTGCTGCTCTCTTTATTAAACACAGGGGCTGCTGTTCTCTAAAATAGGCACAGGGACTGCTGTTCTCTCTTATACACGAGCACTGCTGTCAACTATAATCGACACAAAAACTGCTGTTCTCCCGATTATATACAGGTAAGGCTGTTCTCTATGTTACACACAGGGTCTCCTGCTCTCTATAACATACACAGGGACCCGTGTTCCCTATATTATACACAGTGACTGCTGTTCTCTATATTATGCACAGTGACTGCTGCACTCTGTATGAAATACAGGGATTGCTGTTCTCTATATTATACACAGGGATTGTTGTTCTCTAATTATACACAGGGACTGCTGTTCACTCTTTTATTATACACAGGGGCTGCTATTCTCTCTTATATACAGGCACTGTTGTTCTGTACATTTGACACAAGAACTGCTGTTCTCCATATTATCGGCGAAAGTGAGGTCTGCAGATGCTGGAGATCAGAGCTGAAAATGTGTTGCTGGAAAAGCGCAGCAGGTCAGGCAGCATCCAAGGAACAGGTAATTCGACGTTTCGGGCATAAGCCCGAACGACATGTCATTCCTGAAGAAGGGCTTATGCCCGAAACGTTGAATCTCCTGTTCCTTGGATGCTGCCTGACTGCTGCGCTTTTCCAGCAACACATTCTCAGATTTCTTCTCTATATTATACACAGCGACTGCTGTTCTCGATATCGTACATTGGGATTGCTGATCTCTTTACTAAACACCACAGGGACTGCTGTTCTCTGTATTATATGTAGGGACAGCTGTTCTCTGCACTGTACACAGGGACTGCTCTTTCCTACAATGTATGCAGGACCACTATCCTTTACATTTTACATAGTTACGACTGTTCACAACCATACACTCAGGGAAAGCTGTTCTCCACATTATATACACCGACTGTTGTTCTCTACATGAGACACAGGATCTGCTGTTCTCTACAATATACACAGGGACTACTGTTCTCCACATTAGAAACAGAGACTGCTGTTTTCTACATTATGCACAGGGACTGCTGTTCGCAGGCTCTGCTGTTCGCTAAATTAGACACAGGGACTGATGTTCTCTATATTATACACAGCGACTGCTGCTCTCTATATTATCCGCAGGGATACCTGTTCTATATAGGGACTCATGTCCTCTGTATTGTGTACAGAGACTGCTGTCATCTATGGTATACACAGGCACTGGTATTCTCTTTGTCGTACACAGGGAAGGCTGTTCTCTTCATTAAAAACAGGGCTTAATGTTCTGTGCCTTATATACAGGAACTGCTGTTTTCTTCTTCAACCAAAGGACTGCTGTTCTCCCAGGGATACGTGTTCTCTGTATTATACACAGCGACTGCTGTTCTCTGTATTATACACAGGGATTGCTGTTCTCTTTATTAAAAGCATTATCTAGATTATACACAGTGAGTGCTGTTCTCTACATAATATATAGGGACTGCTGACCGCTACAATATCTGCAGGACGGCTGTTTCCTATATTTTACACAGTTCTCTACCAGACAGTCAGGGACAGCTGTTCTCCACATGAAAGACAAGATCTGCTGTTCTCTACAGTATATACTGGCACTACTGTCATAATTAGAAATAGGGGCAGCTGTTTTCTATATTGTTCCCAGGGTTTGCTGTTCTCTATATTATACAAAGGGATAGTTGTTCCCTGTCTGAGACACAGGGTCTGTTACTCTGTTTATTAAACACAGGGACAGCTGTTCTCATTATTAAACACTGGAACTGCTGTTCTCTATATTATATGTTGAAACTACTGTTCTGCACAACGTACGCATGACCACAGTTTTCTATATTTTACGCAGTCACTCAAGGACAGCTGTACTTTATATTCTACACCGGGACCGCTGCTGTCTACATGAGACAGAGGATCGGCTGTTCTCTACCATATACACAGGAACTACAGTTCTCCACATTAGAAACAGGGTCTGCTGTTTTCTACATTATTCTCAGTGTTTTGCTGTTCTCCATATTATTCACAGTGATTAGATTACAGATTAGATTAGATTAGATTACTTAGAGTGTGGAAACAGGCCCTTCGGCCCAACAAGTCCACACCGACCCGCTGAAGCGCAACCCATCCATACCCCTATATTTACCCCTGCACGTAACACTATGGGAAATTTAGCATGGCCAATTCACCTAACCTGCACATCTTTGAACTGTGGGACGAAACCGGAGCACCCGAGGAAACCAACACAGACACAGGGAGAATGTGCAAACTCCACACAGTCAGTCACTTGAGGCGCGAATTGAACCCGGGTCTCTGGTGTTGTTCTTTATGTTACACAGAGGGACTTATATGAGACACAGGGAATGCTGTTCCCTATCTGAGCACAGGGTCTGCTGCTCTCTTTATTAAACACAGGGAATGCTGTTCCCTATATTATTCACAGGCACTGGTGTTCTCTAAAATAGGCACAGGGACTGCTGTTCTCTATATTGTACACAGGGACTACTGTTCTCTACATTACACAGAGGGACTGCTGTTCCCTATATGAGAGGCAGGGCCTGTTCCTTTCTTTATTAAACACGGGGAATGCTGTTCTCTATATTATACACAGGCACTGCTATTCTCTACATTGTATTCAGGGATGGCTGTTCTGTATATTATACACAGGGATTGCTATTCTCTTCATTGAACACAGGGATTGCTGTTCTGTATATTATACACAGGCACTGCTGTTCTCTACATTGTATTCAGGTATGGCTGTTCTGTATATTATACACAGGGATTGCTATTCTCTTCATTAAACTCAGGGACTGCTGTTCTCTACATTATACACAGAGGCTGCTGTTTTATGTATTATACAGAGGTACTGCTGTTTTCTATATAATATGGAGAAGAGCAGCCCATGTGTATAGTAAACTAACTATTGTTCCCTATATTAGTCACAGGGACAGCTTTCCCTATACTGGATACAGGGACTGCTGTTCTCTGTAATATACACTGGTACTGCTGTTCTCTGCATATTATACAGAGGGACAGCTGTCCTCTTTATTATACACGGGGACTCATGTTCTCTGCATTATACAAAGTGACTGCTGTTCTCTATATTTTCATAGGGACTGCTGATCTCTATATTAAACACAGGGACAACTGTTCTGTTTATTGTATACAGAGACTGCTGTTCTCTATACTATACCCTGCTGTCCTTGCGAACAGTCACAATGACTACTGTGATATATATTATAGGAAGTGACTGCTGTTCTCTATATTATACACAGGGACTGCTGCTCTCTACATTATACACAGCGACTGCTGTTCTCTGTATTATACACGGGTGCTGCTGTTCTCTATGTCATACACAGTGACTGTTGTTCCCTATATTAGACACAGGGACAGCTGATCCTTATATTATACACAGGGACTTCTGTTCTCTGTGTTATACACAGGTATTGCTATTCTCTATCTTCTACACAGTGGCTGCTGTTCCCTATTCTACACACAGTGACTGCTATTCTCTGTACTACATACAGGGACTCATGTTCTCTATATTATACTCAGCAATTACTGTTCTCTCTAATGTATGCAGTAACTGCTGTTTTCTATATTAGACACAGGGATTGTTGTACTCTATAAATCACAGGAATGCTTTTCTCTATATATATACAGGGACATTATATATATATATATATATATATAGGGACAGCTGTTCTCTGTATTGTGCAGGGGGATTGCTGGTCTCTATATTGTACGCAGGGACCACTGTACTCTGTATTATATACAGGGTCTCATGTTCTCTATATTAAACACAGGAACTGCAGTTCTCTACATTATACATAGGGACTGTTGTTCTCTTCATTAAAGACAAGGACTGCTATTCTCTATATTATAGACAGGGACTGCTGTTCTCCATATTAGACACATGAACTGCTGTTCTCTTTATTAGACACACGAACTGCTGTTCTTTATGTGATACACATGCACGGAAGTTCTCTATAATAGGCAGAAGGACTGTTGTTCTCTATATTATACATACGGGCTGTTCTCCATATTATACACAGCGATTCTATATCATACTGATGTTCCCCATATGAGTCACGGGGACTGCTGTTGTCTGTATTATACACAGTGACTGCTGTTCACTATATTATAAATATAGTGTCAACACACCGACTGCTATTCTCTATAATCTACGCAGGGACTGCTGTTCTCCATATTATACACAAGGATTGCTTTTCTCTGTTTCGAAAAAAGGTACTGTTGTTCCCTATATTGGACATAGGAACTGCTGTTCCCAATATGAGACACAGTGACTCATGCTCTCTATATTATACGCACCGACTGCTGTTCTCTATAATGTACGCAGGGACTGCTGCTCTCTATATTAGACACAAGGACTCCATTTCTCTATATTATACACAGGATCTGCTGTTCGCTATATTTAGAGAGGTTTAGAACTGTTATATTTAGAACTGTTCTCTGTATTATACACAGGCAGCACTGTTCTCAAAAACATTCACAGGGGCTATTGTTCTCTTTTTATACAGAGAGACAGCCGTTCTCTTCATTAAACACAGGGACTGGTGTTCTATATATTATACACAAGGAGTGCTGTCCTCTTTATTATATGCAGCGACAGATGTTCTTATATTAGACACAGGGACTGCCATTCCCACAATGAGACATAGGGACTGCTGTTCTCTCCAGTGCACGTTGGAGCCATGTTCTCTATATTCTACACACTGGCTACTGTTCTCATTTTTAAACACAGGGACTGCTGTTCTCTATATAGTACACAGACACTGCTGTTCTCTGCATGTACACAAGCAGTGCTCTTCTCGAAAATGATCACAGAAACTGGTGTTCTCTATATTATACACAGTGACTGTTGTTCCCTATATTAGATACAGGGACACTTTTTCCCGATATGGGATGTAGGGACTGCTGTTCTGCGTATTATACACAGGTGTTGCTGTTCTCTATATTGTACACAGGGACAGCTGTTCTCATTTTTGTACGCAGGGACAGCTGTGTTCTTTATTAAACACAGGGACTGGTATTCTCTATATTATACACAGGAACAGCTGTTTTCTATATTATACACAGGGTCTCATGTTCTTTATATTAAACACAGCGACTGCCGTTCTGTATTTCACAGACAGGGACTGCTGTTCTCTATATTATACACAGGAACTGTTCTTCTCTTCATTAAAGACAAGGACTGCTATTCTCTATATTATACACAGGGACTGCTGTTCTCTGTAATATACATAGGTTAATGCTGTTCTCTATGTTATACACAGGGATTGCAGTACTCATTATTATACACAGGGAACGCTGTTCTCTATATCGTACACAAGGACAGCTGTTTTCCATATTATACACAGGGACTGCTGATCTCTATATGATACACAGGGCAGCTGTTCTCTGTATTATCCATAGCTACTGTGTTCTCTATGTTATACAGGTACTGCTCTTTTCTGTCTGATACACAGGTACTGCTGTTCTCTATATTTTATACATGGACTGCTGTTGTCGATATCATTAGCAAGTACTGCTGTACTCTACATTGTACATTGCTGTTCTCTATATTTTACACATTGGTCGTTTTTCTCTATATTATACACAGTGACTGTTGTTCCCGATATTAGGCACAGCGACAGCTGTTCCTTATATGAGACACAGGGACTCGTGTTCACGATATTATACACAGGGATTGCTGTTTTCTGTGTTATACACAGGTACTGTTATTCTCTGTCTTCGACACAGTGGCTACTGTTCTCTGTACTACACACAGGGACTCATGCTTTGGTGTTGGTGAAAAGCCAGATCTGTAAGCCTTACATCCTGAGGATTGGTGGACCGTGTCAGAAAACATGTCAATTTGATCATCCTCTGCTGGCAGCATGCTGCCCGTGCTCAACCAGCCTCTAATGTAAGCTTTATGAGAAGTGATTCTGCTTTGGTAATCATTAATTAAATATTCTGAACAATTCTAAGAGTAAACTGGAAACCAATTAATGATCAGTAGCTGGGATGACAGCATAATGCATTTGTGCATGAGTTAGGAGCAACGTGAGTTAGGACCATGGGTCATGAAGGCAAAAGGAATTTTTATAGACATGGCACGTGTTTGATAAGAAAGGCATCATGGAGACAACCAAACTCTGCTGTATCCCCATGGTGACATTCTGACCAATCAGAGTCCACCTATCTGGTCGGAGAATTAAGATTGACAGCTTTTGCTGTATCTCCATGGTAATGATGAGCTAACCAATCAGCATTATCTGCCCAATCTGTGTAAAAAGCTTCAACTCCTTTTGCAATATTTTAAAAAATATGGAACAGATTTCTACCCATGTGTGAGCAACATTGCAGACACAGTTTTATGAAAATGCTGGGATTGCAGTTTGGGATATGGTTGATCACCTTTGTTGCATCAGAATTTCATCTTAAACAGAGGGGCTCAAAATTTGGTGAGTTGAGTAAATCTGTTTGACTTTAAGGCATAACAGTTCAGATTTAACATACATTCATTAATGGACAAAACCCATCCACTCTTCAGCCCAGTCTTGAAAGCTGTCCTTTTAAGAAATCACTACAACTACAGAAATACTGATAAGATAGTTGTTAAGTTCAAATACACAGAGAAAACAACCCATTTCTTATTCAACAACAAAATCATTCCACATAAATTCTGCAATTTACACCACACAGGACCTCAAGTAATAATCATTGTAGTGTGACAGTGCAGAAGGAGGCATTTTGGCCCATCATTTCCATTCCAGCTTGTTAAATGTTCCCTTTTTAAAATTCATCTGTGGGATGAAGGCATTGCTGGCTGGGCCAGCATTTATTGCCCATCCCTAATGACCCAAAGAGCAGTTAAGAATCCACCATGTTGCTGTGGGTTTGGAGAAACATGGAGGCCAGACCAGGTAAAGATGCCAGATTCCTTTCCTGAAAGACATAGTGAACAAGTTTTTTTCCAACAATCGACAATGGATTCATGGCATTTTTACTCTCATACTTGCAGATATTGCTGGAATTCAAATTGCACCATCTACCATGGCAGGATTTGAAATTGGGTCGAGAGTGTGGTGCTGGAAAATCACAGCAGGTCAGGCAGCATCCGAGGAGCAGCAGAATCAATATTTCCGGCCAAAGCCCTTCATCACGAATGAGGCTGTGAGCCAAAGGGGTGGTGGGATAAAATTGGGATAAAATTGAGATAAAATTGAGATAAAATGTGAAATTCAGTTCCCAACACATTACCTGGGTCTCTGGATTAACAATCCAGCAATAACACCACTCTGTCATCAGCTGGCTTGCAATATTCGTGGGCAGCACGGTGGTACAGCAATTAGCGCCACTGCCTCACAGGGCCAGCAACTGTGTTTGCACATTCTCCAAATGGCCCAAAGAGCAGTTTGGGTTTCCTCCAGGTGCTGCAGTTTCCTCGCACAGTCCAGAAATGTGCAGGTTAGGTGAATTGGCCATGCTAAATTGCCCATAGTGTTAGGTGAAGGGGTAAATGTTGGGGAATGGGTCTGGGTGGGTTGCGCTTCGGTGGGTCGGTGTGGACGTGTTGTGCCGAAGGGCCTGTTTCTACACTGTAAGTAATCTAAAAAAAATTAGGTTGTAGAGAATAGCATTTACTACCTATATTGCAGTGAACAGCAGTCCCTGTGCATGTTATAGAGAACAACAATCGCAATCGAGAATAACTTCCTTTACTAGCTGAGCGGTTACATAAAGGGCCTGCACTGCACTGTAATGTTCTATGTTGTATTCGACTAACTTGTATTATTAGCCAAGTAGTTCTATAAACGGCCGGTGTTGGGCTGTAATGTTCCAAGTTTTATCAGCCTAACTTACTTCCTTAGCCAAGCGGTTCGATAAAGGGTCTATACTGCACTGTAATATTCTGCTCTTCCAGCACTACCAATCCAGAATCTGGTTTCCAGCATCTGCAGTTATTGTTTTTATCCTCTGTGTTGGATCAATCTAACGTCCGTTGTTAGCCAAGCTGTTCCATAAAGGGTCTGTACTGCGCTGTAATGTTCTATGTTGTATCACTCTAATTTCTTTTATTAGCCCAGCAGTTCCGTAAAGGGCTTGTACTGCGCTGTAATGTTCACTGAGATTAGCTTCCTTTATTAACTGAGTGGTTCCATAAAAGGCCTATTTATTTTGCTGTCCTGTTTTATGTTGCACTTGTCTAACTTCCTTTATTAGCTGAGCAGTTCTATAAATGGTCGGTGCTGAGCTGTGATGTCCTCTAAGTCTAACTTCTTTTATTAGCCGAGCAGTTCCATAAACAGCAAATTCTGTGCTGTAATGTTGTATGAGATCAGCTTCCTTTATTTGCCAAGTGGTTCTATAAAGGGCCTCTATTGCGCTGTCATGTTCTATGTTGTATTAGTCTAACTTCCTTTATTAATCGAGTGCTTCTGTAAGGGACTTGTACTGCGCCATCATGATCTATGTTGTATTATCTAACGTCCTTTATTAGCTGAAAATGTGTTGCTGGAAAAGCGCAGCAGGTCAGGCAGCATCCAAGGAACAGGAGATTCGACATTTCGGGCATAATCCCTTCTTCAGTAGCCAGGCTGTTCCATAAAGGGCCTGAACTGCGCTGTAATGTTCCATGTTCTATGAGTCTAACTTCCTTCATTAGCCAAGCAGTTCCAAAAAGGGCATGTACTGAGCTGTAATGTTCTATGTTGTATTAGTCTAACACTCTTTATTAGCCGAGCGGTTGCATAAACGGCCTGTACTGCGTTGTGATGTTCTATGTTGTATTAGTCCAACTTCGTTTATTAGCCAAGTGGTTCCATAAAGGGCCTGTATTGTGAGTAATGTTGTATTTTACATAAGTCTAACTTCCTTTAACAGTCAAGCAGTTGCATAAAGGGCCTGTCGTGTGCTGTAATGTTCTGCTCTATGAGTCTTACTTTCTTTATTAGCCAAGCATTTCCACAAAGGTCCTGTACTGAGCTATAATGTTCTATGTTGTATTAGTCAAGGCTCCGTTATCAAACAAGCGGTTCCATAAAGGGCCTAATGCACTGTAATGCTCCATGTTCTATGAGTCTAACTTCCTTTATGGGCAAGCGGTTCCATGGACGGCCTGTACAGCTCTATCTTGTATTTGTCAAACTTTGGGTATTAGCCGAGTGGTTCCATAAAGGGCCTGTACTGCGCTGTAATGTTCTATTTTGAATGAGTCTAGCTTCCTTTAACAGACGTGCAGTTCCATAATGGGCCTGCACTGAGCTGTGATGTTTTGTGTTGTATAGTCTAGTGTCCATTATCAGCTGAGTGGATCCATAAAGGACCTGCACTGTACTGTAATGCCCCATGTTCAATGAATCTAACTTCTTTTATGAGGCGAGCAGTTCCATAAAGGGCCTGTACTGTAACTGTAATGTTCTAGGTTGTATTGGTCTAATTTCTGGTACGAGCCAAGTGATTCCATAAAGGGCCTGTAATGCTGTGTGTACTATGACACTAACTTCCTTTATTAGCCGAGCTATTCCATAAAATGCCGATACTGCGCTGTAATGCTCTTTATATGATGAGTTTAACTTGCTTTATTAGCCGAGTGGTTCCGTAAAGATCATTTACGGTGCTGTAATGTGCTATGTTCTTTGTGTCAAAGTTCATTTATGAGCGGAGTGATACCAAAAAGGGATGTAATGTTATGTGTTGTAATAATCTAACTTCATTTATTAGCTAAGTGGTTCCATAAAGGGCCAGTAATTATCTATGTTCTATGAGTGTAATGTCCTTTATAATCTAAGCGGCCCCATAAACAGCCTGTACTGTGCTGTCATGTTCTGTGTTGTATTAGTCAAACCTCTTTTATTGGCCGAACGGTTCAGTAAAAGGACTGTGCTGCGCTGTCATATTCTATGTTCTGTGAGTCTAATTTTCTTTATTAGCCGAGTGGATCCATAATGTGCCTGTACTGAGCTGTCATGTTCTTAATGTTCCATGTATGTAACTTTCTTTATTAGCCGAATATTTCCATGAAGCTCCTGCACTGTGCTGTAATTCTCTACGTTATATGAATCTATATTCCTTTATTCATCGAGCAGTTCTATAAAGGGCCTGCACTGTGATGTGTTATGTTCTATTAGTCTAACTTCCTTTATTAGCCAAGCGGTTCCACAAAGGACCTGTACTGTGCTGTAATGTTCTATGTTGTACTGGTCTAATGTCTGGTATTAGCCGAATGGTTCCATAAAGGGCCTGTACTGCGCTGTAATGCTGTATGTTCTCTTCGTCTAACTTCGTTTATTTGCCGAGCGGTTCCAGAAAGGAACTGTACTGCATTGTAATCTTCCATGTTGTATCAGTCTAACTTCCTTTATCAGCAAAGCGGTTCCTTAAAGGTCCTGTACTACACTGTCATGTTCTTAATGTTTCATGAGTCTAAGTTCCTGTATTAGCTGAAAGGTTCCATAAAGGGTCTGTATTGCGCTGTAATGTTGTATTAGTCTATTGCCTGGTAGTAGCAAAGTTATTCCATATAGGGCCTGTACTGTGCTGTGATGCTTTGTGTACCATGACGCTACCTTCCTTAATGTGCTGAGTAGTTCCATAAAGGGCTGATACTGTACTGTAATGCTCTTTGTATGATTTGTCCAACTTCCTTTATTAGCCGAGAGGTTCCGTAAAGGTCATTTAGGACGCTGTAATGTGCTATGTTCTATGAGTCAACATTCAATTATATGCTGAGCGATACCATAATGTGATGTAACGTTATGTGTTGTATTAGTCTGACTTCATTTATTAGATAAGAGGTTCCATAAAGGGCTTATACTGCGCAGTAATTATCTTTGTTCTATGAGTCTACTTTCCTTTATAATCCAAGCGGTCCCATAAACAGCCTGTACTGCGCTGTCATGTTCTGTGTTGTATTAGTCTAACTTTCTTTATTAGCCGAACGGTTTCATAAAGCTCCTGTATTGCATTGTAATTCTCTGCATTCTATGAATCTATATTCCTTTATTTGCCAAGCGGTTCTATAAAGGGTCTGTACTGTGCTGTAATGCTGTATGTTCTATTAGTCTAAATTCCTTTATTAGCCGAGCGGTTCCACAAAGGACCTGTGCTGCACTGTAATGTTCCACGTCATGTTGGTCTAATGTCCGGTATTAGCCTAGTTGCTCCATAAAGGGTCTGTACTGTGCTGTAATGCTGTATGTTCTATTAGTCTAACTTCCTTTATTAGCCGAGCGGTTCCACAATGGACCTGTGCTGCACTGTAATGTTCCACGTCATGTTGGTCTAATGTCCGGTATTAGCCTAGTTGCTCCATAAAGGGTCTGTACTATGCTGTAATGCTATATGTTTTATGACTCTAACTTCCATTATTGGCAAGCGGTTCCATAAAGGGCCTGTACTGCGCTGTAATGCTCCATGTTCTATGAATCTAACTTCCATTCTCAAGCAAGCAGTTCCACATAGCGCTTGTACTGCGCTGTAATGTTTTATGGTGTATTAGTCTCATGTCCATTATTAACCGAGCGGTTCCGTAAAGGGCCTGTAATGTGCTGTATGCCCCATGTTCTATAAGCCTCACTTCCATGATCAAGCAAGCGGTTCCATATAGGGCCTGTTCTATGTTGTAACGATCTATATTGTATTAGTTTAACGTTTAGTATAAGACGAGCGATTATGTAGAGGGTTTGTACAACGCTGTTGTATTTGTCAAATTTCCGGTATTAACCAAGTGGTTCCATAAGCGGCCTGTACTCTGCTGCAATGCTCCATGTTCTATCAGTCTAACTTCCTTTTGTGAGCCAATCATTTCCATAAAGGTCCTGTACTGTGCTTTAATGTTCCATGTTGTATGAGTCAACTTCCTGTATTAGCTGAGCAGTTCCATGTAGGGTCTATACTACACTGTAATGATCTGTGTTCTCTGAGAGTACCATCCTTTATTAGCTGAGCAGTTCCATAAAGGCCTGTATTGCGCTGTAATGTTCTATGTTCTATGAGTCTAACTTCCTTTATTAGGCGAGTGGTTCCATAGAAGGCCTGTACAGCACTGTAGTGTTCTGTGTTTTATTAGTCTAACTTTCTGTATTACCAGAGCAGTTCCATAAAGGGCCTGTATTGTGCTGTAATTTTCTGTGTTCTATGAGTCTTACTTCCTTTATTAGCCAAGCATTTCCATAAAGGTCTTGTACTGCACTGTAATGATCTATGTTGTATTAACCTAGTGTCAATTTTTAGCTGAGCAGTTCCATAAAGTGTCTGTACTGTACTGTAATTCCCCATGTTCCAGGAGTCTAACTTCCATTATCATGTAGGGCCTGTACTGCGCTGTAATGTTTTATGTTGTATTTATCAAACTTCCTTTATAAGCTGAGCGTTTCCATAAAGGGCCTGTTCTGCATTGTGATGTCCTTTGTTGCATTAATCTAACTTCCTTTATTAGCCAAGCGTTTCCAAAAAGGACCTGTACAGCCCTGCAATGTTCTCTGTTGTATTTGACAAACTTCCGGTATTAGCTGAGCAGTTCCACGAAGGGCCTGTATTGTGCTATAATGTTTTATGCTCTCTGAGTCTAACTTCCTTTATTGGCCAAGCATTTCCACAAAGGTCCTGTACTGCGCTGAAATGTTCTATGTTCTATGAGACTAACTGCCATTACCAGCAAGCAGTTCAATTTCGGTCCTGTACTGTGCTGTAATGTTCTATGTTGTACTTGTCAGAGTGGTGCTGGAAAAGCACAGCAAGTCAGGCCGCAAAAGTTGGTATGGCATATGATGGAAACCAGAGTTTAGATCAGAGTGGTGCTAGAAAAGCTGATCTCTATGAATCACAAGGTCTGCTGTTCTCTATATTCTACACAGAGATTGCTGTTCTCTTTATTAAACACAGGGACTGTTGTTCTCTGTATTATACATTGGACTGCTTTTCTCAACACTGTACACAGGGATTGCTCTTCCCTGCAATGTACGAGGGACTGCTGTTCTTTATATTTTACACAGCGATTACTGTTCTCTACCATACACTCAGGGACAGCTGTTCTCCAAATTATATGCAGCGACTGCTGTTCTCCACATGAGACGGTGAATCTGCTCTTCTCCACAATGGACACAGGGACTATTGTTGTTCATATTATAAACAGCGATGTGGCCTCCTCTATATTGGGGAGACAGACCGCCTACTTGCGGAACATTTCAGAGAACACCTCTGGGACACCAGCACCAACCAACCCAACCACCCCGTGGCTCAACACTTCATTCCCCTCTCATTCCACCAAGGACATGCAGGTCCTTGGACTCCTCCATCGCAAGACATAGCAACACGAAGGCTGGAGGAAGAGCGCCTCATCTTCCGCCTACAAACCCTCCAACCACAAGGGATGAACTCAGATTTCTGTAGCTTCCTCATTTCCCCTCCCCCCACCTTGTCTCAGTCCCAACCCTCGAACTCAGCATCACCTTCCTAACTTGCAATTTTCTTCCTGACCTCTCCACCCCCACCCCCATTCCGGCCTATCACCCTCACCTTATCACCCTCACTTTAACCTCCTTCTACCTATCGCATTTCCAATGCCCCTCCCCCAAGTCCCACCTCCCTACCTTTTATATTCACCTGCTTGGCGCAGTCTCCTCATTCCTGAAGAAGGGCTCATGCCCGAAACGTCCATTCTCCTGCTCCTTGGATGCTGCTTGACCTGCTGCACTTTTCCAGCAAAACATTTTCAGTTCTGTCTATTATGCACAGGGTCTGCTGTTCTCCATATTGTACATATGGATGGACGTTCTCTCTCATAGACACAGTGTTCTCGATATTATACACAGGTACAGCTGTTCCTATACTAGACACAGGGATTGCTGTTCTTCATATTGTACACAGGGACTGCTGTTTTTTGTATTGTACACAGGGATTGCTGTTCTCTATATTATACACTGGCACTGTTGCTCTGTATAATTGACACAAGGATATTATATTATAAACAGATAAGGCTATTCTCTATATGACACAGAGGGACCTCCTGCTCTCTTTAATATACACAGGGGCACGTTTTCTCTATATTATACCACAGCGACATATGTAACATATAGAAAACAGCAGTCCCTGTGTACAATATTGAGAATATGAGTCACTGTGTATAAGAAAGTGAACAGTGATCCCTGTGTGAAATACAGAGAAAGCAGTCCCTGTGTAAAATATGGAGAAAAGCAATCCCTGTGTATAACATAGAGACCAGCAATCCCTGTGTCTGTCTTAGAGAATAGCAGTCCCTACATACAATATAGAGAACATGAGTCATTATGCATAATATAGAGAGCAGCTATCCCAGTGTGTAATATAGAGAGCAGCAGTCCCTCTGTCTAATACAGAAAACAGCAGTCCCTGTGTATAATATAGAGAACAACAGTGCCTCTGCACAATATAAAGAACAGCAGTCCCTGTGTAAACTATAGAAAACAGCAGTTCATACGTTATGCTTAGAGAACAGCAGTCCCTGTGTACAAGATAGAGAATGAGTCATTGTGTATAATTTAGAGAACAGCTATCCCTGTGCATTATATAAAGAACAGCAGTCCCTGTGTGCAATACAGACAGCAGCAGTTAATCTGTATAATAAGGAGAACAGCAGTCCCTCTGTCTAATACAGAAAACAGCAGTCCCTGTGTATAATATAGAGAACAGCAGTCTCCTTGTATAATATGGAGAAAAGCTGTCTCTGTGTATAATATAGAGAACAGCAGTCTATGTGTATAACATAGAAAAGAGCAGTCCCTCTGTCTATTCCAGAGAACAGCAGTGCCTGTGCATAATATAAAGTCCCTGCGTATAATATTGAGAACGGTAGATGCTGTGTCGAATAAAAAGAACATGAGACACAGGGAATGCTATTCTCTATATTACACACAGGGTCTACTGCTCAGTTTATTAAAAACAGGGATTGCTGTTCTCTATATTATGCACAGGGACTGGTGTTCTCCATATTGCACACAGGGATTGCTGTTCTCTTTATTAAACACAGGGACTGCTGGTCTCTATATCGTAAACTGCTGTTTACAAGCAGGCAATGAAGGAGCTCAAAAATGGTCTGAGGAGAGCCAGGAGGGAGTACGAGAAAGGCTTGGCAGAACGGATTACGGAGAACACAAAGGCATTTTACACTTATGTGAGAAATAAGAGAATGGTCAAAGAAAGAGTAGGGCCGATCAGGGATAGCATAGGGAAGGTGTGTGTGGAGTCTGAAGAGGTAGGGGAAGCCCTAAATGAGCTTTTTGCTTCTGTATTTACAAAAGAAAAAACTTTGTAGTGAATGAAACCTTTGAAGAGTAGGTGTGCATGCTGGAATGGTTAGAGATAAAGGAAGCTGATGTGCTGAAAGTTTTGTCAAACATTAAGATTGACAAGTCGTCAGGCCCAGACCAGATTTGTCCTCGACTGCTTTGGGAAGCAAGAAATGCAATTGCTTCGCACTTGCGAACATCTTTGCATTCTCGCTCTCCACTGCAGGACTGGAGAGAGGCAAATGTAATTCCTCTCTTCAAGAAAGGAAATAGGGAAATCCCTGGCAATTACAGACCAGTAGGTCTCACGTCTGTCGGCTGCAAGGTGTTAGAAAGGATTCTGAGGGATAGGATTTATGACTATCTGGAAGAGCATGGCTTGATTAAATGCAGTCAACATGGCTTTGTGAGGGGCAGGTCATGCCTCACAAATCTTCTTGAGTTCTTTGAGGATGTGACTAGAAAAGTTGATGAGGATCGAGCTGTTGGATATGGTGTATATGGACTTCAGCAAGGCATTTGATAAGGTTCCCCATGGTAGGCTCATTCAGAAGGTCCGGAGGAATAGGATACAGGGGAACGTAGCTGTCTGGATACAGAATTGGCTGGCAAAGACAGAAGACAGCGAGTAGTAGAAGGAAAATATTCTGCCTGGAAGTCAGTGGTGAGTGGTGTTCCACAGAGCTCTGTCCTTGGGCCTCCATTGTTTGTAATTTTTATTAATGACTTGGATGAGGGGATTGAAGGATGGGTCAGCAAGTTTGCAGATGGCACAAAGATTGGAGGTGTCGTTGACAGTATAGAGGGCTGTTATAGTCTGCAGCGGGACACTGACAGGATGCAGAGATGGGCTGACAGGTAGCAGATAGAGTTCAACCAGGATAAATGCGAGGTGATGCATTTTGGAAGGTCGAATTTGAAAGCTGAGTACAGGATTAAGGATAGGATTCTTGGAAGTGTGGAGGAACACAGGGATCTTGGTGTGCAGGTGCATAGATCCCTTATAATGGGCACCCAAGTGGACAGGGCTGTTCAGAAAGCATATGGTGTTTTGGCTTTCATTAACAGGGGATTGAGTTTAAGAGTCGTGAGATCTTGTTGCCACTCTATAAAAGCTGAAAAATATGTTGCAGGAAAAGCGCAGCAGGTCAGGCTGCATCCAAGGAGCAGGAGAATGACGTTTCAGTCATAAGCCCTTCTTCAGGATTCCTGCTGCACTTTTCCAGTAACACATTTTTCAGCGCTGATCTCCAGCATCTGCAGTCCTCACTTTTTCCACAGCTCTATAAAACTTTGGTTAGACGCACTTGGAATATTGCGTCCAGTTCTGATCGCCCTATTATAAGAAAGAGGTGGATGCTTTGGAGAGGGTTTAGAGGAGGTTTACCCGGATGCTGCCTGGACTGGAGGGTTTATCTTATGAAGAGAGATTGACTGAGGTCGGACTTTTTTCATTTGAGAAAAGGAGGAGAAGAGGGGACCTAATTGAATTATACAAGATAATGAGTGGCATAGATAGAGTCGATAACCAGAGACTATTGCCCAGGGCAGAAATGGCAAAAACGAGGGGTCATAGTTTTAAGCTGGTTGGAGGAAAGTATAGAGGGGATGTCAGAGGTGGGTTCTTTACACAGAATTTTGAGAGCATGGAATGCGTTGCCAGCAGCAGGTCATTGGGGGCATTTAAGAAACTGCTAGGTATGCATATGGTCACAGAAATTTGAGGGTGCATACATGACAATCAATGGTCAGCACAACTTTGTCGCTGAAGGGCCTGTTCTGTGCTGTACTATTCTATGTTCTATGTTCTATTAAACACTGGATTGCTGTTCTCTACAATGTACGCAGGAACGCATTTTTCTTCATGATACACATGGACAACTGTTCTCTACCAGACCCTCAGGGAGAGCTGTTTGTTATATACTATACTGGAACCGCTGTTCTGCACAAGAGACACAGGATCTGCTATTCTCCACAGGGATTGCTGTTCTCCACATTAGAACCAGGGACTGCTGGTCTCCATAATGCACACAGGACCGCAGTTTGTCACATTTTACACAGGAAACAGCAGTCCCTGTTTCTCACATAGAGAATAGCAGTATGAGACACAGAGAATGCTCTTCTCTATATTGTACATAGGGTCTGCTGCTCAGTTTATTAAATGCACGGAATGCTGTTCTCTATATTATGCACAGAGACTGCTGTTCTCCACATTGCACACAGGGACTGTTGTTCTCTGTATTAGACACAGGCACTGCTCTTCTCTAAAATAGGCACAGGGACTGCTGTACTCTATGTTGTACACAGGGACTGCTGTTCTCTATTTTATACACAGTGACTCATGTTCTCGATGTTATACACAGGGATAGCTGTTCTCCAGATTATATACAGGCACTGCTGTTCTCTCTATTGTATACAGCGAGTCCTGCTTTCTATATTATACGCAGGCATTGGTGTTCTCTGTATTACGCACATGGACAGCAGTTAGAGAGTCATAGAGATCTACAGCATGGAAACGGACACTTCGGTCCAACTCCTCCATGCCAACCAAATATCCCAAACCAATCCAGTCCCACCTGCCAGCATCCGGCCCATATACCTCCAACCCCTTCCTACTCATCCACTCTGTATATTATACACCGCGACTTGTTTTTTTTAGTATGCACAGCGACTGCTGTTCTCTATATCATACAGATGGACAACTGTCCCCTACAATGTACATAAGCACTGCTGTTCTCTGCATGTGCGTAGGGACTACTGTTCTCTATTTTATACATAGGGAATGTTTTTCTGTGTAATAGACACAGGCACTGCTATTCTCTGCATGTGCACAAGGACGGCTGTTCTCTATTTTATACATAGGGAATGTTGTTCTGTTTCGTAGATACAGGAACTGCTGTTCTCTATATTAAGCAGAGGGACTGCTGTTCTCTACCATGTATTTAGGACTGCTGGTCTCTATATTTTAAACTGCTGTTTATTAAATACGGGAACTGCTGTTCTCTACAATGTATGCAGGAACACATTTTTCTTCATGATACACAGGGACTAGACCCTCAGGGAGAGCTGTTCTCTATATAATACACTGGAACTGCTGTTCTCTACAAGAGACACAGGATCTGCTATTCTCCACAGTGTACACATGGACTACTGTTCTATACATTAGAAACAGGGATTTCTGGTTTCCACAATGTACAAAGGACCGCAGTTTTTTTTACAATTTACACAGGGACTGCTGTTCTCTATGTGTGACACAGGGACTGCTATTCTCCATATTCTCCAGGGTCCACTGCTCTCTTTATTAAACACAGGGACTGCTGTTCTCCATATTGCACACAGACACTGCTCTTCTCTAAAATAGGCACAGAGGCTGCTGTTCTCTATTTTATACACAGTGACTCATGTTCTCGATATTATACACAGGGATATCTGTTCTCCAGATTGTACACAGGGACTGCTGTCCTCTACAATATACACAGGCACTGCTGTTCTCTGCATATGCATAGGGACTGCTGTTCTCTATTTTATACATAGGGAATGTTGTTCTGTTTCGTAGATACAGGAACTGCTGTTCTCTACATTAAGCAGAGGGATTGCTGTTCTCTACCGTATATTCAGGACGGCTGGTCTCTATATTCTAAACCGCTGTTTATTAAATACGGGAACTGCTGTTCTCTACAATGTATGCAGAAACACATTTTTCTTCATGATACACAGGGACTAGACCCTCATGGAGAGCTGTTCTCTATATAATACACTGGAACTGCTGTTCTCTACAAGAGACACAGGATCTGCTATTCTCCACAGTGTACACATGGACTACTGTTCTACACATTAGAAACAGGGACTTCTGGTTTCCACAAAGTACACAGGACCGCAGTTTTTTACAATTTACACAGGGACTGCTGTTCTCTATGTGTGACACAGGGACTGCTATCCTCCATATTCTCCAGGGTCCGCTGCTCTCTTTATTAAACACAGGGACTGCTGTTCTCCATATTGCACACAGACACTGCTCTTCTCTAAAATAGGCACAGGGACTGCTGTTCTCTATTTTATACACAGTGACTCATGTTCTCGATATTATACACAGGGATATCTGTTCTCCAGATTGTACACAGGGACTGCTGTCCTCTACAATGTACACAGGCACTGCTGTTCTCTGCATGTGCATAGGGACTGCTGTTCTCTATTTTATACATAGGGAATGTTGCTCTGTGTAATAGTCACAGGAACTGCTGATCTCTATATTATACTGAAGGATAGCTGTTCCAGATTGTACACATGTTCTCTATAAAAAAGTGTACAACACTTCCTCTGTATAATATACAGAGGCACTGCTATTCCCCTTAATGTACACAGTGTCTGCTGTTCTCTCTTACACACAGGCACTGTTGCTCTGTATAATTGACCCAAGGACTGTTGTTCTCCATATTATACACAAGTAATGCCGTTCTCTATATTACGTAGAAGGACTCCTGCTCTCTGTAACACATAGGGACACATGTTCTCTATATTGTACACAGCGACTGCTTTTCTCTGTATGAAACATAGGGACTGCTGTTCTCTTTATTAAAGACTGCTGTTCTCTATATTATATGTCGAACTGCTTTTCTCCACACTGTACACAGGGACTGCTCTTCTCTATAATGTACTCAGGACCGCTGTTTTCTACTTTTTACACAGGGAGTACTGTTCCATACACTCAGGGACTGCAGTTCTCTATATTATACACAGCGACTGCTGTTCTCCACATGAGACACAGGATCTGCTCTTCTCCACAATATACACAGGGACCAATGTTCCCAATATTATAAACTGAGACTGCTGTTTTCTACATTACTCACAGGGTTTGCTAGTCTCTTTATTATGCACAGGCACTGCTGTTCTATATATTAAACACAGTGACTGCTGTTCTCTATATTAGACACAGGGATTGTTTCTCTCTTTATTAAACACAGGGACAGCTGTTCTCTATATTGTGCACGGGGACTGCTGCTCTATATTATACACAGGGATACCTGTTCTCTATATTGTACAAAGTGACTCATGTTCTCCATATTGTGCACAGACACTGCTGTTTTCTATATCATACACAGGCACTGGTGTTCTCTTTATTATACACAGGGACAGCAGTTCTCTTTATTATACACAGGGATTCATGTTCAGTATTTTATACACAGCGACTGCTAAATTGTATACAGGGACTCCATCTTATACAATGGGATTGCTGTTCTTTCCATTGTGCAGAGGAATTGATGTTCTCTCTAATATGCACAGTATCTGATGTTCTCTCTATTATGCACAGGGACTGCTGTTCTCTGCATTATACACAGGGATGGCTGTTCACTGTATTATACACAGTGACTGTTGTTCACCATGTTGTACATTGGGACTGATGTCTATAATAGACACAGAGACTGATGTTTTATATTATACTCAGTGACTGCTGTTCTCTATATTACACAAAGGGATATTGTACACAGCAACTGTTGTCCCCTACAATGTACACAGTTACTGCTGTTCCCTGATGTGTGCAGGGACTTGCTGTTCTCTGTTATACACAGGGACTGCTCATCTGCGTACTGTGCTGAGGGACTGCAGTCGTCTATATTACACATAGGGACTGCTGTTCAGTGTCACAGACATAGGAACTGCTGTTCTTTATATTATACACAGGGACTACCATTCTGTATAATAGACACAGGAACTGCTGTTCTCTATAGTATACACAGGGACTGCTCTTCTCTACATTATACACAGAGACTGCTGCTCTCTATAACAGACATAGGGGCTGCTGTCCTCTATATTATACTCAGGACTGCTCTTCTATAACAAACACAGAGACTGTTCACAGAGATTGCTGTATGATGGAAAGAACAACAAAGTCGAGAACAGCAGTCCCTCTGTATAATACAGAGGACATCAGTCCATGTATATAATATAGAGAAACACAGTGCATAATGTCTAGAGAACAGCGGCCACTGTGTATAAAAAAAAGCAGATGCTGTGTCTAGTATAAAGAACATGAATCCCTGTGTTTACAAAAGAGAACAGCCCGCCCTGTGTATAATTTAGAGAACACCAGTGTCTGTGTATAACATGGAGAACAGCAGTCCCTGTGTACAATACAGAGAACATGAGTCACTGTGTATAAAACAGAGAACTGCTATCCCTGTGGTAATATAGAGAGCAGCAGTCCCTGAGTCTTTCTTAGACAATGACAATCCCTGTGCATAATACAGAGAACATGACTGTGTTTAATACAGAGAACAGCCATCCCTGCCTATAATATAGAGAGCAGGAGGCCCTGTGTATAATATAGAGAACAGCAGTCCCTCTGTCTATCTTAGAGAACAGCAGGCCCTGTGTATATTATAGAGAACTGCAGCCCCTCTGTCTATTTTAGAGAACAGCAGGTCCTGTGTACAATATAGAGAACACCTGTCCCTCTGTCTATTTTGAACAGCAATGCCTGTGCATTATCTAAAGAACAGCAGTCCCTGTGTGCAATACTGACAACAGCAGTTCGTATGCATAATGTAAAGAATAGCAGTTCCTCTTTTTAATACAGAAAATACAGACCCTGTGTTTAATATAGAGAACCGCAGTCCTCTGTATAATGCAGTGCACAGCAGACCCTGTGTGTAATATAGAGAAACGCTGTCTCTGTGTACAATGTCGGGAACAGCAGTCCCTGTATTTAATCATGAGATCAGGCAGTCTCGATGTATAACAGAGAGAACAGATGTCCCTGTGTCAATTCCAGAGACTGTCCATAATATGAAGAACAACATTCCCTGTTTACAATATAGAGAACAGCACTCCCGGTGAACAATATGGAGAACAGCAGTCCCTGTGTATAATATAGCAAACAGAAGATGCTGTGTCTAATATAAAGAACATGAATCCCTGTGTTTACTAAAGAGAACAGCCATGTCTGTGCATAATGTAGAGAACGCCAGTGATTGTGTATAATACAGAGAACAGCAGTCCTTCCGTATAATATAGAGAGCACCAGTGTCAGTGTGTAATGTACAGAACAGCAATCCTGTATCTTTCTTAGAGAACAGCAGTCTCTGTGTACAATATATAGAACAAGTCATTGTGCAAAATAATAGAGCAGATATCCATGTCTGTAATATAGTGAGCTGAAGTCCCTGTGTACATTATAGAGAACATCAGTCCCTCTTTCTATTTTAGAGAACAGCTGTGCCGGGGCGTTATATAAAGAACAGCAGTCCCTGTGTGCAATAGAGACAACAGCAGTTCATCTGTATAATATCGCGAACAGCAGTCCCTCTGTATAATACAGAAAACAGCAGTCCTATGTATAACAGAGAGAACAGCAGTCCCTTTGTATAATGCAGAGAACAGCAGCCCCTGCATATAGAATGGAGAATAGCAGTCTCTGTGTCCAATGTCAAGAACAGAATTCCCTGTGTTTAATAATGAGAACAGCAGTCTGTGTGTATAACGTAGAGAGAAGAGCAGTCTCTGTGTCTATTGCAGAGAACAGCAGTGGTTGTGCATAATATAAAGAACAGCTGTCCCTGTGTATAACATTGAGAACAGCAGACACTGGGTCTAATAAAAAGAACATGACTTCCTGTGTTTAATGAAGAGAATAGCCGTCCCTGAGTATAATATAGAAGACAACAGTTCCTGTGTACAATATAGAAAACATAAGTTACTGTGTATAATACAGAGAACAGCTATCCTTATGTGTAATATCGAGAACAGCAGTCCCTGTGTACAATATAGAGAACATGAATCATTGTGCATAATATAAAGAGTAGCTATCCCTGTGTGTAATATGGAGAGCAGAAGTCCCTGTGTGCAATATAGAGAAAAGCAGTCCCTCTGTCGATTTTAGTGAACAGCAGTGCCTGTGCATTTTATAAAGACCATGTGTGCAAAACAGTTGATCTGTATAATATAGAGAACAGCAGTCCCCTTGTATAACAGAGAACAGCAGTCCGTGTATAGTATGGAGAAAAACAATCTCTGCGTCGAATGTCAAGAACAGCAGTCCCTGTGCTTAATAATGAGAACAGCAGTCTGTGTGTATAACATAGAAAAGTGCAGTCCCTTGTGTCTATTTCAGAGAACAGCAGTGCCTGTGCATAATATAAAGAACAGCAGTCCTGTATACAATATGGAGAACAGCAGACCAGATGTATAATCTAGAGAACCACAGTCACTGTGTACAATATCAAGACCAGGAAGTGGTGGAGGCTGGTACAATTGCAACATTTAAGAGGCATTTGGATGGGTATATGAATAGGAAGGGTTTGGAGGGATATGGGCTGGGTGCAGGCAGGTGGGACTAGATTGGGTTGGGATATCTGCTTGGCATTACAGGTTGGACCAAAGGGTCTGTTTCCATGCTGTGCATCTCTATGACTCATGACCAGCAGTCCCTGTGAATAATACAGAGGACAGCAGATGCTGTGTCTAATATAAAGAACATGAATCCCTGTGTTTAATAAAGAGAACAGCTTGTGATTGTGTAAAATATGGAGAACTGAAGTCCCTCTGTATAATACAGAAAAGAGCAGTCCCTGCATATAATATAGAGAAAAGCAGTCTCTGTGTACAACGTTGAAAACAGCAGTCTCTGTGTTTACTAAAGTGAAGGAGGGCTTCCTGACACAGTATGTAGACTGGCCTACAAGGGGCGAAGCCACTTTAGGTTTAGTTCTGGGTAACAATCTTCTCGGAGAAAGTGAGGACTGCAGATGCTGGAGGTCAGAGCTGAAAATGTGTTGCTGGGTAACAAGTCTGGCCAGGTGTTAGATTTGGAAGTAGGTGAGCACTTTGGAGACAGCGATCACAATTCTGTCAAGTTTACTTTAGTGATGGAAAAGGATAGGTGTACTCCACCGAGCAAAAGTTACAGCTGGGGGAAGGGAAATTACAATGCAATTAGGAAAGATTAGGAAGCGTAGATTGGGGAAGGAAACTGAGTGGATGAGCACATTAAAAATATGGAGCTTATTCAAGGAAAAGCTCCTGTGTGTCCTAGATAAGTATACATCTGTCAGGCAGGGAAGAAGATGTAGAATGCGTGAGCCGTGGTTTACACATGGAATCCCTGATCAAGAAGAAGAAGAAGGCTTATGTTAGGACAAAATGTGAAACTCAGTTAAGGCACTTGAGGGTTACAAGGAAGTCAGGAAAGGCCTAAAAACAGAGCTCAGAAGAGCCAGGAGGAGACATGAGAAGTTGTTGGCGGATAGGATCAGGGTTGACCCTAAGGCTTCCCATTGGTATGTCAGTAATAAAAGAATGACCAGAGTTAAATTAGGGCCAATCAAGGATAATAGTGGGAAGTTGTGTGTGGAGTCAGAGGAGATAGGGGAAGCACCAAATAAATATTTTTCAACAGTGTTCACTATAGAAAATGAAAATGTTGGCGAGGAAGCTACAGTGATATTTGCATCTAGACTGGAAGAGATTGAGGTTCACAAGGAAGAGGTAATAGAAATACTGCAGAATGTGAAAATAGACAAGTCCTTTTGCAAGTTTGTGAAGGTCTGTAGCTCAGGTTGAAATTTAGGGTGTAGGTTTGCTCGCGGAGCTGTAGGTTTGATATCCAGATGTTTCATTATCTGGCTAGGTAACATCATCAGTGACGACCTCCAACTGAAGCGAAGCTGTTGTCTCCTGCTTTCTTTTTATATCTTTCTCCTGGATGGGGTTCCTGGGGTTTGTGGAGATGTCATTTCCTGTTCGTTTTCATTGTGACATCTTGTGTGCAATATAGAGGACATGAGCCATTGTGTATAATATAGGAAACAGCTATCTCTATGCGAAATATAGAGAGCAGCAATCCTTGTGTATAACATAGCAAACAGCAGTGCCTGTGCATTACATTTAGAACATATGGAACAGCAGTCCCTCTGTGCAATGTAGACAACAACTATTTATATCTATTCTATAGATAACAGCAGTCCCTCTGCATAATACAGAGAACAGCAGTCCCTGTGTATAATAGAGAGAAAAGCAGTCTCTGTGTAGAATATCGAGAACAGCAGTCTCTGTATCTCATATAGGGAACAGCTGCCCTGTGACTAATAAAGTTAACAATAATTACTATGTATAATTTGGAGACCATCAGTCCCAGTGTATAATAAAGCAAACATCTGCACCTCTGTATAATACAGAAAACAGCAGTCCCTGTGTATAATATAGAGAAGAGCATTCCCTGTGTCTAATACAGAGGATAGCAGTCCATGTGCATAATCTAGAGAAAAGCACTTTCTGTGTACAATGTGGAGAATGCAGTCCCTATGTATATGTAGAATAGAGAGAACAACACTTCCTGTGTACAATGCGGAGAATATGAGTCACTGTGTATAAAATGGAGAGCAGCAGTCCCTGTAATGTGGAGAAAAGCAGTCTCTGTATACAATGTTGAGAACAGCAGTCCCTGTGTTTAATGAAGAGAACAGCAGTCCTGTGTATAATGTAGAGAACAACAGTCTCTGTGTCACATATAGGGAACAGTTGCCCTGTGACTATTATAGGTAACACCAGTTAATACGTATAATATGGAGACCAGCAGTCCCTGTGTATAAAATGGAGAACAGCAATCCCTGTACAAAACAGACAACAGCTGAATCTGTGTCTATTCCACAAAATTGCCATCCCTCTGTACAATACAGAGATGTGCAGTCCTGTTATAAAACATAGACAACAACTGTCTCTGTGTATAATAGAGAGAACAATGCAGAGAACAGCCAACACTGTGTACAATGTGGACAACAGCAGTCCATGTGTGCAGTGCAGAGAACAGCAGAGCCTCGGTACATTGTGAAGAACAGTAATCTCTAAGTATAATATAGAGAACAGCACTGCTGTTCTCTGAAATAAACACAGGGGCTGCTGTTCTCTATATTTTACACAGGGACTGCTAGTCTTTTAATGTGCACAGGTACTGCTGTTCTCTGAAATAGACACAGGGACTTCTGTTCTCTTTATTGTGCTCAGGGACAGCTGTTCTCTTTATTAAACGCAGGGATTCATGATCGTTATATTAGACATGACATCTGCTGTTCTCTATATTATACACTGACACTGGTGTTCTTTACATTATACACAGGGACGGCTGTTCTCTTTATTAAACACAGGGATTCATGTTCTTTATATTAGACACAGCATCTTCTGTTTGCTGTGTTATGCACAGGGACTGCTGTTCTCCATATTGTTCACAGGGAGTGCTGTACTCCATATTGTACACAGGGGCTGCTGTCCACATTATTATATAGAGGGACTGCTAGTGTCAGTATTATGCATAGGGACTGCTGTTTTCTGTATTATACAGAGGTACTGCTGTTCTTTAGATCATGCATATGAACTGCTGCTGTCTATATTGCACACAGGGACTGATGATCTTTATATAATGCACAGGCACTGCTGTTCTCTAAAATAGACAGAGGGACTGCTGTTCTCTCTATTATATACAGGGCCATCTGTTCTCTAAATTAGACAGAGGGACTGCTGTTCTCTCTATTGTATACAGGGCCATCTGTTCTCTACAGTAGACAGAGGGACTGCGGTTCTCGAAATTGTCCTGCTGTTTTCTAAGATAGACACAGGGACAGCTGTTCTCTATATTGTACACAGGGCCTGCTGTTCTCTAAGGTAGACACAGGGACGGCTGCTCTCTATGTGATACACAAGGACAGCTGTTCTCTATACTGTACACAGTGACTCATATTCTCTGTATTGTACACAGAGACTGCTGTTCTCTTTATTATACACAGGGATGGCTGCTCTCTTCAATAAACAGAGAAACTCAGAGAACGGGAATGCCTGTGCACAATATACCAGAACATGAGTTTATGAACATGTTATACAGGGACTGCTGCTCTCTGTATCGTACACTGAGAGTGCTTTTCTCTAGATTTCCATAAGGACTGCTGTCCACTATATTAGACACAGGGACTGTTGTGTCTATATTATACTGTCTATATTATACACAGGTACAGGTATTTTCTATATTATACACAGGGGCTGCTGCTCTCTCCATGATACACAGTAATTGTTGTTCCCTATGTTAGTCACAGGGACATCTGTTCCCTAAATGCGACACAGAGACTGCTGTTCTCTACATTACACACAGGCAGTATATTTCTTGAAAATAATAACAGAAACTGCTGTTCTCTACATTATACACAGGACTGCTGTTCTCTTTATTAAACACAGGGACTGCTGTTCTCGACATCATACACAGAGACTGCATTTCTCTATATTATATCAGGGACTGTTGTTTTCTGTATTATGCAGAGGAACTGCTGTTCTCTATATTATACAAATGAATGGCTGTTGCCTATATTGCAGACAGAAACTGCTGGTCTTTATATAATGCATAGGCACTGCGGTTCTCTAAAATAGACAGAGAGAGTGCTGTTCTCTATATTGTAAGCAGGGCCCACTTTTCTGTAAAATAGATATAGAGACTGTTGTTCTCTCTATTATACACAGGGACGGCTATCCTCTGTATTATACACAGAGACTGTGTTTCACATAGTGATTGCTGCTCCTGACATTGTACACTGAGACTGCTTTTCTCTATATTATACACAGACACTGGTGTTCTCTACATAGGGGCTGCTGTCCTCTGCATTACACAGAGAGACTGCTATTCTTTATATTACACATATGAACTGCTGTTGTCTATATTGCACACAGGGACTGCTGTTCTTTACATAATGCATAGGCACTGCTGTTTTCTAAAATAGACAGAGAGACTGCTGTTCTCTCTATTGCACACAGGGCCTGCTGTTCTCGAAAGTAGACAGAGGGACTGCAGTTCACGAAATTGTCCACAGGGCTTCTGTTCTCTCAGATAGACACAGGGGCTCCTGTTCTCTATTATGCACAGGCACTGGTGTTCTCTATATTATACACAGGGACTGCTGTTTCCTGTATGATACAGAGGGACTGCTGTTCTCTATATTGTACATGTGAAATGCTGTTCTCCATATTGTACAGAGGGCCTGCTGTTCTTCTAAAATGCACAGGCTCTGCTGTTCTCTAAAATAGACTGAGGGACTGCTGTTCTCTATATTATGCACAGGGACTGCTGCTATCTATATTACAGACAGGGTTAACTGTTCTCTATACACAGACATTGGTGTTCTCTATATTATACACAGTGACCGCTGTTCTCTAGATTATACATATGGACTGCTGTTCTCAATGTAAGACACATTGCTCTTCTCTATATGACACATACAAACTCCTGTTATCTATAATTTATTCAGGGACTGTTGTTCTTTATATTGTACACTGGCACTGATGTTCTTTAAAATGGACACAGGGACTGCAGTTCTCTATATTATGCACTGGGACTGCTGCTCTTTATATCGCACACAGAGATAGCTGTTCTCTATATTATACACAGTGACTCATATTCTCGATATTGTTCACAGGGACTGCTGGCCTCTGTATTATACACAGACACTGGTGTTCTCTATATTATTCAAGGGACGGTTGTTCTCTTCCTTAAAACAGTCGTGTTCTTTATATTCAACAAAGCATCTGCTGTTCTCTATGTTATACAAATAGACTGCTGTCCTCTGTATTAGACACAAGGACTGCTTTTCCCTATATGAGACATAAGTTCTCTACATTTTGCACAGAACTGCCATTCTCTTAATTAAACATAGTGATTGCTGCTCCTGACATTGTACACTGAGACTGCTTTTCTCTATATTATACACAGACACTGGTGTTCTCTACATTATACATAGGGACGGTTGTTCTCTTTATTAAACACAGGGATTCATGGTCTTTATATTAGACACAGCACCTTTTGCATGCAGTATTATACACAGGGACTGTTGTTCTTCATATTGTTCACAGGAAGTGCTGTACTCCATATTGCACACAGGGACTATTATTCTTTATCTTATGTACAGGCACTGCTGTTCTCTGAAATTGACACAGCGACAGCTGTTCTCTATATTATACATAGAGACTACTGATCTAATGGTTAAACGTGGGTGGCACAGTGGCTAGCACTGCTGCCTCACAGCACCAGAGACCTGGGTTCAATTCCCCTGTTTGTACATTCTCCCAGTGTGTGTGTGGGTTTCCTCCCATCGTCCAAAGATTTGCAGGCTAGGTGATTGGCCTTTCTTATATTGCCTGTAGTGTTAGGTGAAGAGGTAAATGTAGGGGAAAGGGTCTGGGTGGGTTGGTGTGAACTTGTTGGGCCGAAGGGCCTGTTTCCACACTGTAAGTAATCTAATCTAAATAAAGGGACATCTGTTCTCTATACTGTACACAGTGACTCATGTTCTCTGTATTGGACAGAGGGACTGCTGTTCTCTATATTATACAGATGAACTGCTGCTGTCTGTATTGCGCACATGGTTTTGATATAATGCACAGGAACTGCTGTTCACTAAAATAGACAGCGGGACTGCTTTCCTCTATATTATCCGCAGAACTGATATTACATAGAATATAGAACATAGAATATTATAGCGCAGTACAGGCCCCTCAATGATGCACCGCCCTGTCATACTAATCTGAAGCCCATCCCACCTACACTATTCCATGTACATCCATGACATGGATGTCCAATGACAACTTAAATGCACTTAAACTTGGCGAATCTACTACCGTTCCAGGCAAAGCATTCCATACCCTTACTACTCTCTGAGTAAAGAAACTACCTCTGACATCTGTCTTATACATATCTCCCCTCACTTTAAAGTTGCGTCCCCATGTGTTTGCCATCCCTGTACTTGGAAAAAGGCTCTCCCTGTCCACCCTATCTAACCCTCTGATTATCTTGTATGTCTCTATTAAGTCAACTCTCAACCTTCTTCTCTCTACCAAGAACAGCCTCAAGGCCCTCAGCCTTTCCTTGTAAGACATTCCTTCCATACCAGGCAACATCCGAGTAAATCTCCTCTGCACCCTTTCCAAAGCTTCCATATCCTTCTTATAATGCAGTGACCAGAACTGTGCACAATACTCCAAATGTGGCCATACCAGAGCTTTGTACAGCTGCAGCATAACATCATGGTTCTGGTTTTCAATCCCTCTCTTAATAAAGGCCAAAACACTGTATGCCTTCTTAACAACTGAAAATGTGTTGCTGGTCAAAGCACAGCAGGCCAGGCAGCATCTCAGGAATAGAGAATTCGACGTTTCGAGCATAAGCCCTTCATCAGGAAAGCCTTCTTAACAACCCTGTCAATCTGGGTGGAAACTTACAGGGATCTGTGTACATGGACACCAAGATCTCTCTGCTCATCTGCACTCCCAATAATCTTACCATTAGCCCAGTACTTTGCATTCTGATTGCTCTGTCCAAAGTGTATCACATCACACTTGTCTACATTAAACTCCATTTGCCACCTCTCAGCCCAGCTCTGCATCCAATCTATGCTACCTACTGCATCCTTCGTCACTATCCACAACTCCATCGACCTTAGTGTCATCTGCAAATTTACTAACCCACCCTTCTAAGCCCTCATCCAGGTCATTTATAAAAATGACGAATAGCAGTGGACCCAATGCTGCAACTTGCGGTATGCCGCTAGTAACTGGACACCAAGATGAACATGTTCCATCAACTACAACCCTCCGTTTTCTTTCAGCAAGCCAATTACTGATCCAAACTGCTATATCTCCCACAATCCCATTCTTCTGCATTTTGTATAATAGCCCACTGTGGGGAACCTTATTGAACGCCTTGCTGAAAACCATATACTCCACATCAACCAGTTCACTCTTATCTACCTGTTTAGTCACTTTGTCAAAAAAAACTCTATAAGATTCATTAGGCACGACCTACCCTTCACAAAACTCCGTGCTGACTGTCCCTGATCAGATGATATTGCACTCACGGACTGCTGTTCTTAACATTGTACACAGAGACTGCTTTTCTCCATATTATACACAGGAACGTCTGTTCTATGTATTATTAAGAGGGACTGCTGTTTTCAATATTATACACAGGAACTGCTGTTTTCTGTACTGGACAAAGGGACTGCTGTTCTCTGTATTGTAAAGATGAGCTGCTGTTGTCTGCATTGCACACAGAGACTGCTGTTCTTTATATAATGGGGAAGGAAACTGCAGGGGATGAGCACATTAAAAATGTGGAGCTTAATCAAGGAAAAGCTCCTGTGTGTCCTAGATAAGTATGTACCTGTCAGGCAGGGAGGAAGATGTAGAATGCGTGAGCAATGGTTTACTAAGGAAGTTGAATCCCTGGCCAAGAAGAAGAAGAAGATGTTAGAACAAAATGTGAAAACGCAGTTTGGGCACTTGAGGGCTACAAAGAAGTCAGGAAAGACCTAAAAAGAGAGCTCACAAGAGCTAGGAGGAGACATGAAAAGTTGTTGGCAGATAGGATCAGGGTTAACCCTAAGGCTTTCCATTAGTATGTCAGGAATAAAAGAATGACGAGAGTTAAATTAGGGCCAATCAAGGATAAATTGTGTGTGGAGTCAGAGGAGATCGGGGAAGCACCAAATAAATATTTTTCGACAGTGTTCACTATAGAAAATGAAAATGTTGGTAAGGAAGATACAGAGATACTTGCATCTAGACTAGAAGAGATTGAGGTTCACAAGTAAGAGGTATTAGAAATACTGCAGAGTGTGAAAATAGACCAGTCCCCTGGGCCGGATGGGATATATCCTAGGATCCTATGGGAAGCAAGGGAAGAGATTGCCGAGCCTTTGCCATTGATCTTGAAATCATCATTATCTACAGGAATAATGCCTCATGACTGGAGGATAGCAAATGTGGTTCCCTTGTTCAAAAAGGGTAGTAGAGACAACCCTGCTAATTACAGACCAGTGAGTCTCACTTCAGTTGTTGGTAAAGTGTTGGAAAAGGTTAGAAGAGATAGGAGTTATAGCCATCCAGAAAAGAATAATCTGATCAGGGACAGTCAGCATGGTATTGTGAAGGGTAGGTGGTGCCTAATGAATCTTACTGAGTTTTTTGACAAAGTGACTAAACAGGTAGATGAGAGTAAACTGGTTGATGTGGCGTATATGGATTTCAGCAAGGCGTTCGATAAGGTTCCCCACAGTGGGCTATTATACAAAATGCAGAGGAATGGAATTGTGGGAGATATAGCAGTTTGGATCAGTAATTGGTTTGCTGAAAGAAAACAGAAGGTTGTAGTTGATGGAACATGTTCATCTTGGTGTCCAGTTACTAGCGGCATACCGCATGGGGCAGCGTTGGGTCCACCGCTGTTTGTCATTTTTATAAATGACCTGGATGAGGGCTTAGAAGGGTGGGTTAATAAATTTGCAGATGACACTAAGGTCGGTGGAGTTGTGGATAGTGACGAAGGCTGTAGTAGGTTATAGAGAGACATAGATAGGATGCAGAGCTGAGCTGAGAGGTGGCAAATGGAGTTTAATGTAGACAAGTGTGATGTGATACACTTTGGACAGAGCAATCAGAATGCAAAGTACAGGGCTAATGGTAAGATTATTGGGAGTGCAGATGAGCAGAGAGATCTCGGTGTCCATGTACACAGATTCCTGAAAGTTCCCACCCAGATTGACAGGGTTGTTAAGAAGGCATACAGTGTTTTGGCCTTTATTAAGAGAGGGATTGAAAACCAGAACCATGATGATAACAGCTGTACAAAGCTCTGGTATTGCCACATTTGGAGTATTGTGTACAGTTCTGGTCACCGCATTATAAGAAGAATATGGAAGCTTTGGAAAGGGTGCAGAGGAGATTTACTCGGATGTTGCCTGGTATGGAAGGAATGTCTTACAAGGAAAGGCTGAGGGCCTTGAGGCTGTTCTCGGTAGAGAGAAGAAGGTTGAGAGTTGACTTAATAGAGACATACAAGATAATCAGAGGGTTAGATACGGTGGACAGGGAGAGCCTTTTTCCAAGTATGGAGACGCCAAACATGAGTGGACACAACTTTAAAGTGAGGGGAGATAGGTATAAGACAGATGTCAGAGGTAGTTTCTTTACTCAGAGAGTAGTAAGGGTATGGAATGCTTTGCCTGGAATGGTAGTAGATTCGCCAAGTTTAAGTGCATTTAAGTTGTCATTGGACAGGCATATGGATGTACATAGTGTAGGTGGGATGGGCTTCAGATTGGTATGACAGGGCGGCGCAACAGCAAGGGCCGAAGGGCCTGTACTGAGCTATAATACTATATGTTCTATGTTCTACGTAATAGGAGTCCTGCGGAAAATATAGAGAAAAGCAGTCCTTCTGTCTATTTTAGTGAACAGCAGTGCCTGTGTGTTATATAAAGATCATGTGTGCAATACAGACAACAACAGTTCATCTGTATAATATAGAGAACAGCAGTCCCTGTTTTCAATAAAGAGAACAGCAGTCCCCTTGCATAACATAGATAACAGCCATCCCTGTGTATAATATGGAGAAAAGCAGTCTCTGTGTCCAATGTCAACAACAGCAGTCCCTGTGTTTAATAATGAGAACAGCAGTCTGTGTGCATAACATAGAAAAGAGCAGTCTGTGTGTTTATTTCAGAGAACAGCAGTGCCTGTGCATAATATGAAGAACAGCAGTCCTTGTGTACAATATGTAGAACAGCAGACGCTGTGTCTAATGAAAAGAACATGACTCCTTGTGTTTAATGAAGAGAACAGCCATCCCTGTGTATAATATAGAGAACCGCTATCCCTATGTTAATATAGAGAGCAGCAGTCCCTGTATACAACGTAGAGAACATGAGTCATTGTGCATAATGTGGAGAGCAGCTATCCCTGTGTGTAATATAGAGAGCAGAAGTCCCTGCGTATAATATAGAGAACAGCAGTCCCTCTGTCTATTTTAGAGAACAGTAGTCCCCATATATTATAGCGCTGGACAGGCCCTTTATGCAACTGCTTGGCTGTTAAAGGAAGTCAGACTAACACAAGATAGAATATTAGAGCGCAGTACAGGCCCTTTATACAACTGCTTGGCTAATGAACAAAGTTAGGCTAATACAACATCGAACATTATAGCGTACAGACTGTATATGGAACTACTTGCCTAATAAAGGAAGTTAGACTCATTGAACATGGGGCATTACAGCGCACTACAGGCCCTTTATGGCACACCTCGGCTAATAAAGGATGATAGTTTCAGAGGACATAGATCATTACAGTGTAGTACTGGCCCTATATGGAACCGCGCGGCTAATACAGGAAGTTAGACTCATAAAACATGGAGCATTAAAGCACAGTGCAGTGCCTTTATGGAAATTATTGCTAATAAAGGAAGTAAGACTCATAGAACATAGTACATTACTGTGCAAATCAGGCCTGTTATGGATCTGCTCGGCGAATACCGGAAGTTTGACAAATAGAAGATAGAACATTACAGTGCTGTACAGGCCATTTATGGAACTGCTTGCCTACACATGAAGTAAGACTCATAGAACATAGTACATTACTGCGCAAATCAGGCCTGTTATGGATCTGCACGGCGAATACCGGAAGTTTGACAAATAGAAGATAGAACATTACAGTGCTGTACAGGCCATTTATGGAACTGCTTGCCTACACATGAAGTTAGACTCATAGAACATGGGGCATTACTGTGCAGTATAGGCCTCTTATGGAACCGCTTGGCTGATAATGGATTCTAGACTAATACAACAACGAACATTACAGCACAGGACAGCTCTTTATGCAACTGCTTGGCTGTTAAATGATGATAGAATAATACAAAATAGAACATTACAGCGCAGTACAGACCCTATGTGGAACAGTTTGCCTGATAATGGAAGTTAGACTCCTAGAACATGGGGAATTACAGCTCAGTACAGGCACTTTATGGAACTGCTTGGCTAATAATGGACTCTAGACTAATACAACATAGAACATTACAGCGCAGGACAGGCACTTTATGCAACTGCTTGGCTGTTAAAGGATATTAGACGAATACAAAATAGAACATTACAGTGCAGTACAGGCCCTTTATGGAACCGCACAGCTAATAAATGAAGTTAGACTATTACAACGTCGAACATTTTAACGCTGTACAGGCCGTCCATGGAACTGCTCGCCTAATAAAGGAAGGTAGACACCTAGAACATGGGGCATTACAGCACAGTACAGGCCCTTTGTGGAACCACTCAGCTGATAATGGACACTGTACTAATACAACATAGAACATTACAGCGCAGTACAGGCCCATTATTGAACTGCTCGACTTCCTTGGATGCTGCCTAACCTGCTGTGCTTTAACCAGCAACACATTTTCAACTAATGAACGAAGTTAGACTAATACAAATTAGAACGTTACAGTATCTTTATGGAACCACTCGGCTAATAAAGGATGATAGTCTCAGAGAACATAGATTATTACAGTGTAGTGCAGGCCCTACCGCTCAGCTAATACAGTACGTTAGACTCAAACAACATGGAGCAATAAAAAAGTGTGCAGGACTAATACAACACAGAACATTACAGCGCTGTACAGGTCCTTTGTGGAACCGCTAGACTAATAAATGAAGTTAGTCTGATACATAACGTTACATCACCTATGGTATCGCTCAGCTCATAACTGAACTTTGACTCATAGAACATAGCACATTACAGCGTGGTAAATGACCTTTGCGGAACCACTCGGCTCATAAAGGAAGTTAGACTCGTCATACAAAGAGCATTACAGTGCAGTATTGGCCCTTTATGGAACTGCTCAACTAATAAAGGAAGTTAGCGTCATAGTACACACAGCATTACAGCACAGTACAGGACCTTTATGGAACAACTTGACTAATACCAGACATTAGACCAATACAACATAGAACATTACAGCTTAGTGCAGGACCTTTGTGGAACCGCTCAGCTAATAAAAGAAATTCGACTAATAGAACATAACACATTACAGCGCAGTCCAGGAGTTTTATGGAACCGTTCAGCTAATAAAGTTACACTCATGGAAAATTAAGAGCATGACAGCGCAGTACAGGCCCTGTATGGAACCACTCGACTAATAAAGGAAATTAGACTCACAGAACATAGAATATGACAGCGCAGCAGAGGCCCTTTACTGAACAGCTCAGCTGATAAAAGAATATGACAGCGCAATAAAGGCTGTTTATGGGATCGCATGAATTATAAAGGAAGTTAGACTAATAGAACATAGATAATTACAGTGCAGTACCAGACGTTTATGGAACCCCTTAGCTAATAAATGAAGTTAGACTCATACAACACATAATGTTACCTCACTTTATGGTAACAATCGGCTCATAAATAAACTTTGACTCATAGAACAAAGCACGTTACAGCACCGTAAATTACCTTTACGGAACCAATCAGCTAATAAAGGAAGTTAGACTCATCATTCAAAGAGCATTACAGCACAGTTTCAGCCCTTTATGGAACTGCTCGGCTAATAAAGGAAGTTAGTGTATTAATACACACAGCATTACAGCACAGTACAGGCCTTTTATGGAACTACTTGGCTAATACCAGACATTAAACCAATACAACATAGAACACTACAGCACAGTACAGGCTCTTTATGGAACCGTTCAGCTAATAAAGGAAGTTAGACTCATGGAATATTAAGAACATGACAGTGCAGTACAGGCCCTTCATGGAACCACTCGGGTAATACAGGAAGTTAGGCTCACAGAACATAGCACATCACCATGCATTACAGGCCCTTTAGAGATCTGCTTGGCTAATAAAGGAATATAGACCACGGGACATAAGATCTGTACTGCGCTGTCATATTCTTTGTGGAACCGTTTGGCTAATAAGGAAAGTTACACACATAGAACATGAAGAACATGACAGCACAGTACAAGTCCTTTATGGAACCACTTGGCTAATAAAGCAAGTTAGACACATAGAACACACAGCATTACTGCGCAGCACAGGCCCTTTATAGAACCACTCGGCTAATATCGAACATGAGACTAATACAACACAGAACATTACATCGCAGTGCAGGCCCTTTTTGGAACTGCCCAGCTAATAAAGGACGTTAGACTCATAGAGCATAGAATATGACAGCCCAGTACAGGCCCTTCATCGAAACGCTCAGCTAATAAAGGATGTTAGACTGATTACAACATACTACATTACAGAGCAGCACAACACATTTAAGGAACTACTCAGCTCTTAAAGGAAGTCAGACTCATAGAACATGGAGCACTACAGCACAGTACAGGCCCTTTAAAGGAACCACTTGGCTAATTAAGGAAGTTAGACTAAACAACAAAGAACATCACAGTGCAGTATAGGTCCTTTATGGAACTGCTCGTCCAATATAGGAGGTTAGACTCACAGAACATCGAGTTTTACATTGAACCGTTCAGCTGTTAAAAGATGTTAGACTTATACAAGACAGAATATGACCATGCAGGACAGTCACTTTATGGAACCACTCGGCTGATAAAGGATGTTAGACTGAGACAACATAGAACATTACAGCACAGTACCTTTCTGGTACCACTCAACTATAAAATAAAGTTACACTCAAAGAACATAGCACGTTGCAGTATGAGCCCTTTATGGAACTACCAGGCTCATAAAATAAGTTAAACTAATACAACATAGAACATTACAGCACAGTGCAGGCCCATTATGGAGCTGCTCAGCAAATAAAGAAATTAGACTAATACAGTATAGAACAATACAGCACAGTACAGGCTCTTTATGGAACCGCTCAGCTAATAAAGGAAATTAGACTAATATAATATAGAACAATACAGCACATTACAAGCCCTTTATGGAACCTCTCAGATAATAAAGGTAGCTAGACAAATGCAACATAGATCATGACAGCGCAGTACAGGCCGTTTATGGAACCAATCGGCCGAGAGGGAAGTTTGAGTAATTCAACATAGAACCTGACAGCATAGTGCAGGCCCTTTATGGAACTGCTCGGGTAATGAAGGAAGTTAGACGAACACAACAGAGAACAGTACAGCCCGTTTGTGGAACAGCTCAGCTAATAAAAAAACATTATACTAATACAGCATTACAGCGCAGTACAGTCTCTGTATGGAACGGCACAGCTAATAAAGGAAGTTTGACGAATAAAACATGGAACATGACAGCACAATACATGCCCTTTATGGAACCTCTCAGATAATAAAGGTAGTTAGACAAATGCAACATAGATCATGACAGCGCAGTACAGGCCTTTATGGAACCGCTTGGCCATTAAAGGAATTTAGACTAATAAAACAAAGAAAATAACAACGTAGCACAGGCCCTTTTTGGAACTGCTCAGCTAATAAAGGGAGGTAGACTCGTAGAACTTAGCGCATTACAGTGCAGTACTGACCCTTCTTTGAACCAGTGTATAAGTGGAGTTAGACTCAGAGAACATAGAATATCACAGCCCTTTATAGAAATTCTCAGCTAATAAAGGACACTTGACTATATACAACATTACAGTGCAGGACAGATCTTTGATAGAATCGTTTGGCTATTCAATGAAATTATACTAATACAAATTACTACATTACAGCGGAGCACAGTCCCTTTAAGGAACCACTCGGCTCAGAAACGAAGTCAGACTCAAAGAACATGCAACACTACAGCGCAGTATAAACACTTTATAGAACCACTTGGCTAATAAAGGAAGTTAGACTAATGCAACACAGAACATTACAGTGCAGTAGAGGCATCTTAGGGAACTGGTCAGCAAATAAAAGAAGTTAGACTGATACAACATGCAACATTACAGCGCAGTACATGCCCTTTATGGAATTGCTTAGCTAATGAAGGAAGTTAGACTAATACATGTTAGCGCAGTATAGGCCCTTTATGGAACCGGTCAACTATTAAAGGAAGTTAGACTAATACAACATAGAACATTATAGTGCACTTCAGATCCGTTTTGGAACTGCTTGGCTTGTAAAGGAAGTTCAACATACAACACAGATCACTATAGCACAGTACAGGCTCTTTATGGAACAGTCTGGCTAATAAAGGAAGTTAGATTAATACAACCATAGATCTTTATGGTGCAGTACAGGTCCCTTATAGAAGCACTCAGCTAATACAGGAAGTTAAAAATCACACAACACCAGGTTATGGTACAACAGGTTTAATTGGAAGCACACTAGCTTTCGGAGCGACGTTCCTTCATCAGGTAATCACCTGAGGAGAGTCGCTCCGAAAGCTAGTGTGCTTCCAATTAAACCTGTTGGACTATTACCTGGTGTTGTGTGATTTTTAACTTTGTACACCCCAGTCCAACACCGGCATCTCCAGATCATGACTAATAAAGGAAGTTAGACTAATACAATATAGAACATGACTGCGCAATAGAGGTCCTTTCTGACACCTCTTGGCTAATAAAGGAAGCTGATCTCATACAACATTTCAGCACAGAAAGGGCCATTTTTGGAATTGCTCGGCTAAGAAAGGAATTAGACTGACACAACAAAGAACATTACAGTGCAGAACGGGTCATTTATGGAACTGCTAATAAAAGAAGTTAGACTGATACAATATAGAACATTACAGCGCAATACTGGCCCTTTATGGAACCGCTCGGCTAATAAAGGAAGTCAGACAAATACATCCTAGAATAGGACAGCATAATAGAGGCTCTTGACGGGACCGCTCGGCGAAGGAAGGAAGCTAATCTCAGAGAATATTGCAGTGCAATATGGGCACTTTATGGAACTGCTGGACTAATAAAAGAAGTTAGAGTGATACAACATAGAACATTACAGCGCAGTACAGGCCCTTTATTGACCGGTTTGGCTAATGAAGTAAGTTACTGGATTAGTGGTGCTGAGAAGCACAACAGTTCAGGTAGCATCCAAGGAGCAGTAAAATCGACGTTTCAGGCAAAAGCCCTTCATCAGGAATAAAGGTAGAGAGCCTGAAGCGTGGAGAGATAAACTAGAGGAGGGTGGGGGTGGGGAGAAAGTAGCATAGAGTACAATAGGTGAGTGGGGAGGGGATGAGGGTGATAGGTCGGGGCGGGCGGAGGGTGGAAAAGCAGATAGGCAGGTAGGACAAGTCCGGACAAGCCATGGGGACAGTGCTGAGTGAGTTTGTTTCAGGACATGGTTGAAGACCTTCAGGGCAGAGGAAATGACCTGGGAGTTGCAGAGGGAGAGGGACTCCCTGAGATTCTTGTAGAGCGAGAAGCAAAACTTCTTCAAGGCAGGCATCGTTGCAAGAGGATTCGCAGTAGGGTAAAAATCAACTGGGTAAAAACAATGACTGCAGATGCTGGAAACCAGATTCTGGATTAGTGGTGCTGGTAGGGCACAACAGTTCAGGCAACATCTGAGGAGCAGTAACATCGAAGTTTCAGGCAATCTCTGGAAAATTCCTTTATTAACTGAGTAGTTCCATCAAGGGCCTATACTGTGCTGAAATGTTAGAACATAGAACATAGAACAATACAGCACAGAACAGGCCCTTCAGCCCACGATGTAGTGCCAAACATTTGTCCTAGCTTAAGCACCTATCCATGTATCTAGCACTCTCAACCTATCCTCGTATGACCTATTCTCCATTCCAGGCAACATCCTGGTAAATCTCCTCTGCACTCTCTCCAAAGCTTCCACATCTTTCCTAAAATGAGGTGACCAGAACTGCACTCCAAATGTGGCCTTACCAAGGTCCTATACAGCTGCAACATCACCTCACGACTCTTGAATTCAATCTCTCTGCTAATGAACGCTAATACACCATAGGCCTTCTTACATGCTTTACCTACCCGAGTGGCAACTTTCAAAGAGCTATGAACATAGACCCCAAGATTCCTCTGTTCCTCCACCTTACTAAGAACCCTACCATTAACCCTGTATTCCGCATTCTTATTTGTCCTTCCAAAATGGACAACCTCACAATTGTCAGGGTTGAACTCCATCTGCCACTCCTCAGCCCAGCTATGCATCATATCTAAGTCCCTTTGCAGCCGACAACAGCCCTCCTCACTATCCACAACTCCACCAATCTTCGTATTGTCTGCAAATTTACTACCTTCCTTTTGACTCCCTCTTCCAAGTCATGAATAAAAATTATAAACAGCCGAGGATCCAGAAGTGATCCCTGCAGAACTCCACTTGTAACTGCGCTCCAGGCTGAATATTTACCATTAACCACCACTCTCTGACTTCTACCGGTTAGCCAGTTCTCTATTCAACTGGCTAAACTTCTCACTATCCCATGCCTCCTGACTTTCTGCATAAGCCTACCATGGGGAACCTTATCAAATGCCTTACTAAAATCCATGTACACTACATCCAGTGCTCTACCCTCATCCACATGCTTGGTCACTCCTCAAAGAATTCAATAAGACTTGTAAGGCAAGACCTACCCTTCACAAATCTGTCCCTAATCAAGCAGTGTCTTTCCAGATACTCATAAATCCTATCCCTCAGTACCCTTTCCATTACTTTGCCTACCACCGAAGTAAGACTAACTGGCCTGTAATTCCCGCGGTTATCCCTATTTCCTTTTTTGACCAGGGGCGCAGCACTTGCCACTCTCCAGTCCCCTGGCACCACCCCCGTTGATAGTGAAGACGAAAAGATCATTGCCAACGGTTCTGCAATTTCCTCTCTTGCTTCTCACATAATCCTAGGATATATCCCGTCAGGCCCGGGGGACTTGTCTATCCTCAAGTTTTTCAAAATGCCCAACATATCTTCCTTCCTAACAAGTATCTCCTGTAGCTTACCAGTTCGTTTCATACTCTCCTCTTCAACAATACGGTCCCTCTCATTTGTAAATACTGAAGAAAAGTACTCATTCAAGACCTCTCCTATCTCTTCCGACTCAATACACAGTCTCCCACTACTGTCCTTGATCAGGCCTTGATCGTTCTCATGCTTCTCACGTGCGCATAAAAGGCCTTGGTGTTATCCTTGATCTTACCTACCAAAGATTTTTCATGCCCTCTCTTTGCTCTTCTAATCCCTTTCTTCAGCTCCCTCCTGGCTATCCTGTATCCTTCCAACGCTCTGTCTGAACCTTGTTTCCTCAACCTTATGTAAGCCTCCTTCTTCCTCCTTACAAGACATTCAATCTCCCTCGTCAACCAAGGTTCCTCACACAACCATCTCTTTCCTGCCTGACAGGTACATACATATTAAGGACACATCATATCTGTTCCTTGAAAAAGTTCCACATTTCAACGACATCATTCCCTGACAGCCTGTGCTCCCAATTTATGCTCCTCAGATCCTGTCTTGCAGCATCATATTTACCCTTCCCCCAATTGTAAAACCTGCCCTGTTGCACACACCTATCTCTCTCCATAACCAAGGTGAAAGTCACAGAATTGTGTTCACCATCACCAAAATGCTCACCCACTAACAAGCCCATCACTTGTCCCGGTTCGTTACCAAGTACCAAATCCAATATGGCCTCCCCTCTGGTCAGACAATCTGCATACTGAGTTAGAAAAGCCTCCTGGACACACTGCACAAACCCCTCCCCGTCCAATCTACTTGATCTAAAGAGCTTCCAATCAATACTTCGGAAGTTGATTTCGCTCATGACTGCTACCCTGTGACTTCTGCTCCTTTCCAAAATCTGTTTCCCAATCTGCTACTCCACATCTCTGCTGCTATTGGGGGGCCCATAGTAAACACCCAACAAGGTGACAGCTCCTTTCCTATTTCTGACTTCAGCCCATACTACCTCCAAAGGCAGATCCCCCTCGAACTGCCTTTCTGCAGCCATTATACCATTTCTAATTAGCAACACCACCCCCCTCCTTTTTATCACCCCCCCAGTCTTACTGAAACATCTGTAACCAGGAACCTCCAACAACCATTCCTGTCCCTCTTCAATCCATGTTTCCGTGATGGCCACAACATCGTAGTCCCAAGTACCAATCCATGCATTAAGTTCACCCACCTGATTTCTGATTCTCCTTGCGTTGAAGTGTACACACTTGAGTCCATCTCTGTGTCCGCAAGTATTTCCTGTCAGTGCTACCTGCTCCACAGTCTCCCTACATTCTTGGACATCTGAAAAACAGCTAACCTACTTGCTGGACTACAAGTCCGGATCCTATCCCCCTGCCAAATCAGTTTAAACCCTCCCAGAAGAGTGCTAGCAAACCTAACTCTCAGGATATTGGCACCCTTCTGGTTCAGGTGCAACCCTTCCTGCTTGTACAGGTGCCACCTTCCCCAGAATACAGTCCAATTGTCCAAATACCTGAAGCCCTCTCTCCTACACCATCCTTGCAGCCACGTGTTTAACTGCAGTCTGTCCCTATTCCTTGCCTCACTGTCACGTGGCACCGGCAACAACCCAGAGATGACGACTCTGTCCATCCTAGCTTTTAGCTTCCAGCCTAACTCCCTGAGCTCCTGAATGACCTCCCCACCCCTCTTCCTGCCTATGGCGTTGATGCCAATGTGCACCACGACTTTGGCAGCACACCCTCCCCCTTAAGGATTCTGAAGACACAGTCCAAGATGTCTGGGACCCTGGCACCCAGGAGGCAACAAACCATCCGAGAGTCTCGGCCATGTCCACAAAATCTCCTGTCTGTCCCTCTAACTATAGAGTCTCCTTTAATTAGCGCTCTCCACCTCTCCCCCTTTCCCTTCTGGGCTCAGAGCCGGATCTCGTGCCAGAGACCCAGTCACTGCAGCTTACCCCTGCTAGGCCATCCCCCCAACAGTATCCAAAGCGGTGTACTTATTGTTGAGGGGAACGACCACAGGGGAACCCCGCACTGCCTGCTTCCTCCCCTTCCCTATGTTTTATTGGTCTAATGTCCATTATTAGCCAAGTGGCCTGTACAGTCCTGCAGTTCTCTACATTCTATGAATTTATATTCCTTTATTCCTTTATTTAGCCGAGCGGTTCCCTAAAGGACCAGTGCTGCGCTGTAGTGTTCTATGTTGTATTGGTCTAATGTCCAATATTAGTCAAATGGTACCATAAAGGGCCTGTACTCTGCTGTAATGCTGTATGTTCTATGGATTTATATTTGCTGAGCGGTTTCATAAAGTACCTGTACTGAGCTGTAAATTTCTATTTTGTATTGGTCTAATGTCCAGTAGTAGTTGAGTGGTTCCACAAATGCTGAGCGGTTTCATAAAGTACCTGTACTGTGCTGTAAATTTCTGTTTTGTATTGGTCTAATGTCCAGTAGGAGTCGAGTGGTTCCACAAGTTACCTGTACTGCGCTGTAATGCTGTATGTTCTATGACTCTAAATTCCTTTATTAGCCGAGCAGTTCCATCAAGGGCCTGTACTGCGCTGTAATGGTCTAATGTCCGGTATTAGCCGAGTGGTTCCATAAAGGTCTGTACTGTGCTGCACTGCTATAGTTCTATGACTCTAACTTCCTTTATTCGCCGAGCGGTTCCATCATGGTCCTGTGCTGTGCTGTAATGCTGTATGTCCTATGAATGTATTTTCCTTTATTTGCTGAGTGGTTCCATCAAGGGCCTGTACTGCACTGTAATGTTCTAATTTATATTGGTCAAATGTCTGGTATAAGCCGAGTGGTTCCATAAAATACCTGTACTGCGCTGTAATGCTGTGTGTTCTATGAATCTAACTTCCTCTGTTAGATGAGTGGTTCCATCAAGGGGCTATACAGTGTTGAAATGTTCTATGTTGTATTGGTCTAATGTCCAATATTGGACAAGTGATTCCGTAATGGGCCTGTACTGTGCTATAATTCTCTAACTTCTATGAATCTATATTCCTTTATTAGCCGAGTGGTTCCCTAAAGGAACTGTACTGCGCTGTAATGTTCCATGTTGGTCTAATGTCTGGTATTAGCCGAGTGGTTCCATAAAGGGTCTGTACTGAGCTTGAATGCTTTAGTTCTATGACTCTAACTTCCTTTATTAACCAACCGGTTCCATCAAGGGATGTACTGTGCTGAATGTTCTATGTTGTATTGGTCCATTATCAGCTCAGTGATTCCATAACGGGCCTGTACTGTGCTCTAATTCTCTACATTCTATGAGTCTATATTGCTTTATTAGTTGAACTGTTCCCTAAAGGCCCTGTACTGTGTTGAAATGGTATATGTCGTATTAGTCTAATGTCCGCTATTAGCCACGTAGTCCCATGAAGGGCTTGTTATGTGCTGTAATGCTGCATGTTGAATCACTCTAACTTCCTTTATGAACTGAGCAGTTCCATCAAGGGCCTGTACTGTGCTGAAATGTTTTATGTTGTATTGGTCTAATGTCCATGATTAGTTGAGTGGTTCCATAATGGGCCTGTAAAGTCCTGTAATTCTCTACATTCTATGAATCTGTATTCCTCTATTAGACAAGCGGTTTCCTAAAGGATCAGTACTGCGCTGTAATGTTCTATGTTGTATTGATCTAATGTCCAGTATTAGCCGAAGAGTGCCATAAAGGACCTGTATTGTGCTGTAATACTGTATTGTTCTTTGACTCCAAATTCCTTTATTAACTGAGCGGTTTCCTAAAGACTTGTACTGCGCGGAAATGTTCTACGTGGTATTGGTATAATGCCTGGTTTTAGCCGAGCAGTTCAATACAGGTTCTGTCGTGTGCTGTAATGTTCTATTTTGTATTGGTCTCATGTCCGGTATTAGCCGAGTGCTTCAATAAAGGGCCTGTACAGTGCTGTAATGCAGTATTGAACATAGAACATAGAACAGTACAGCACAGAACAGGCCCTTCAGTCCATGATGTTTAGATTAGATTAGATTACTTACAGTGTGGAAACAGGCCCTTCGGCCCAACAAGTCCACACCGACCCGCCGAAGCGCAACCCACCCATACCCCTACATATACCCCTTACCTAACACTACGTGCAATTTAGCATGGCCAATTCACCTGACCCGCACATCTTTGGACTGTGGGAGGAAACCGGAGCACCCGGAGGAAACCCACGCAGACACGGGGAGAACGTGCAAACTCCACACAGTCAGTCGCCTGAGGTGGGAATTGAACCCAGGTCCCTGGCGCTGTGAGGCAGCAGTGCTAACCACTGTGCCACCGTGCCGACCACTGATGCACCCTCAAATTTCTGTGACCATATGCATGTCTTAAATGTCCCCAATGACCTTGCTTCCACAACTGCTGCTGGCAACGCATTCCATGCTCTCACAACTCTCTGTGCAAAGAACCCACCTCTGACATCCCTTCTATACTTTCCTCCAACCATCTTAAAACTATGACCCCTTGTGTTAGCAATTTCTAGTCTGGGAAATAGTCTCTGGCTATCGGCTCTATCTATGCCTCTCATTATCTTGTATTAGGTCCCCTCTCCTCCTCCTTTTCTCCAATGAAAAAAATCCAATCTAAGTCAACCTCTCTTCATACGATAAGCCCTCCAGTCCAGGCAGCATCCTGGTAAACCTCCTCTGAGCCCTCTGCAAAGCATCCATATCTTTCCTATAATGGGGCGACCAGACCTAGATATAGATTCCAAGTGCGGTCTAACCAAAGTTTTATAGAGCTGCAACAAGATCTCACGACTCGTAAACTCAATCCCCCTGTTAATGAAAGCCAAAGCACCATATACTTTCTTAATATCCCTGTCCACTTGGATGGCCATTTTAAGGAATCTATGTACCTGCACCCCAAAATCCCTCTATTCCTCCACAGCGCCAAGAATCTTATCCTTAATCCTGTACTCAGCTTTCAAATTTGATCTTCCAAAATGCATCACCTCGCATTTATCCAGATTGAACTCCATCTGCCACCTCTTCAGTCCATCTCTGCATCCTGCCAATGTCCCGCTGCAGCCTACAACAGCCCTGTATACTGTCAATGACACCTCCAACCTTTGTGTCGTCTGCAAACTTGCTGACCCATCCTTCAATCCCCTCATCCAAGTTAATAAAAATTACTAACAGTAGAGGCCCAAGGACAGATCCCTGTGGAACACCACTCACCACAGATTTCCAGGCAGAATATTTTCCTTCTACTGCCACTCGCTGTCTTCTGTCTTCGCCAGTCAATTCTGTATCCAGACAGCTACGTTCCCCTGTATCCCATTCCTCCGGACCTTCTGAATGAGCCTACCATGGGGAACCTTATCAAATGCCTTGCTGAAGTCCAGATACACCACATTCACAGCTCAACTCTCATCAACTTTTCTAGTCACATCCTCCAACAATTCAATAAGGTTTGTGAGGCATGGCCTGCCCCTCACAAAGCCGTGTTGACTGCATTTAATCAAGCCATGCTCTTCCAGATGGTCATAAATCCTATCCCTCAGAATCCTTTCTAACACCTTGCAGATGACAGACGTGAGACTTACTGGTCCGTAATTGCCGGGGATTTCCCTGTTTCCTTTCTTGAAGAGAGGAATTATATTCGCCTCTCTCCAGTCCTCAGGTACGACTCCAGTGGAGAACGAGGACACAAATATCTTTGCAAGTGGTGAAGCAATTGCATTTCTCATTTCCCAAAGCAGCCAAGGACAAATCCTGTCCGGGCCTGGCGACTTGTCAATCTTAATTTTTGACAAAATTTTCAGCACATCAGCTTCCTCTATCTCTATCCATTCCAGCATGCACACCTGCTCTTCAAAGGTTTCATTCACTACAAAGTTTGTTTCTTTCGTAAAGTCAGAAGCAAAAAACTCATTTAGGGCTTCCCCTACCTCTTCAGACTCCACACACACGTTCCCTATGCTATCCCTGATCGGCCCTACTCTTTCTTTGACCATTCTCTTACTCCTCACATAAGTGTAAAATGCCTTTGTGCTCTCCCTAATCCGTTCTGCCAAGCCTTTCTCGTGTCCTCTCCTGGCTCTCCTCAGACCATTCTTGAGCTCCTTCCTCGCCTGCCTGTAATCCTCTAGAACTGAGCTTCACCATAACTTCCTCCACCTTATGTAAGCCACCTTCTTCCTCCACTGCTTTTGTCATCCAAGGTTCCTTTATCTTACTACTTCTTGCCTGTCTCAGAGGGACATATTTATTCATCACTTGCAACAACTGTTCCTTAAACAGTCTCCACAAATCTATAGTGCCTTTACCAAAGAACAATTGCTCTTAATCCATGACTTCCTAAGTCATGTCTAATTGCATCATAGTTTCCTCTTCCCCAATTAAATATCCTTCGATTTTGCCTAATCCTCTCCTTCTCCATAGCTGTGTAGAGTTTGAGGCAGTTGTGGTCACTATGACAAAATGTTCTTCCGCCACAAGATCTGATAGCTGCCCTGGCTCGTTTCCGACCACCACGTCTAGAATGACCTCTCCTCTCATCAGCCTGTCAACATGCTGAGTTAGGAAAGCCTCCTGAACACACCTTACAAAGCAGTTCCATTCAAGTCTTCTGCTCGAAGGAGATTCCAATCAATATTGGGAAAGTTAAAGTCACCCATTACAACAACCCTACTACATCCGCACTTTTCCAAAATCTGCCGACCTATGCTTTCTTCCAGATCCTTGCTGCTATTGGGGGGGCGGTAGTGAACCCCTATCAAGGTGACTGCTCCCTTGCTGTTCCTAATTTCCAACCATACTGACTCGGTAGGCAGAAATTCCTCGACAATGGAAGCTTCTGTAGCTGTGATACTCTCTCTGATGAGTAGTGCTACACCCCCTCCTCTTTTCCCCCCCTCCCTATTCTTTTTAAATGCTTTAAACCCTGGAACATCCAGCAATCATTCCTGCCCCTGAGAAACCCATGTCTCCGTTATGGCCACAACATCATAGCACCAGGTACTGATCCATGCTCTAAGTTCATCACTTTTATTCCTGATTCTCCTTGCGTTAAAACAAACACACTGTAGCTGATCCCTTGGTTCCTTCCCAGGAAAATCCTTCCCATCAGCTGGTCTACCTTTTGCTATTGCCTCATCTGCATCAACTCTCACCTCTGGTATACAGCTCAGGTTCCCACCCCCTTGCCACACTACTTTAAACCCTCGTGAACTACACGAGCAAATCTTCCACCCAGGACATTGGTCCCCTTCCAGTTCAGATGTAACCCATCCTTCTTGTACAGGTCCCACCTTCCCTAGAAGGCATCCCAATTATCTACATATCTGAAGCACTCCCTCCTACACCAGCTGCGCAGCCACGTGTTAAGCTGCACATGCTCCCTGTTCCTCGCCTCTCTATCTCGTGTCACCGGTAGTAAACTAGAGAACACTACTCTGTTCGTCCTGCTTTGCAGCTTCCATCCTAACTCCTGAAATCACTTTTTATATCCTCGATCCTTTTCCTGACTATAACATTGGTGCCAACTTGTAACACGATTTCTGGCTGGTCACCCTCCCCTTGTAGATCTTCATACACCTGAACAGAGACATCCCGGACCCTGGCACCAGGGAGGCAACATACCTTCCAGGAATCCCAATCCTGACCACAAAATCTCCCGTCGATTCCCTTAACTATCGAGTCCCCTACCACGAGTACTTTTCTATTCTGCTCCCTTCGCATCTTTCCCACAGGGTCAGGCTCAGTGCCAGAGAACTGACTGCTATGGCTTTCCTCTGGTAGGTCATCCATCCCAGCAGTATCCAAAAAGGTATACTTATTGCTGAGGGGAATGTCCACAGGGGACCTCTGCATTGTCTGTCCGTCCCCTTTCCTCCCCTTAATTGTAATCCATCTATCCTTGTCCTGAGCCTTAGGAGTGACCAACTCCCGGTAACACCTCTCAATTACCCCCTCAGCCTCCTAAATGATCATTGGTTCATCCAGCTCCAGCTCCAACTCCAATTCCCTGACATGGTTTTCAAGGAGCTGGAGTTGGTTGCACTTCCCGCAGATGTAGCCAGCGGAGACGTGTGCCATGTCTCCCACCTGCTACATTCTGCAGGAGGAGCAAGCAACTGCTCTAGCATCCATCTCCGACTTATCTGAACACCCATTCAGTACTAAAGTAGAAAGCTTAGTTCAAGTTGCTATAAAATTAATAACATACTTAAATTCAATAGAGAAAGTTTAGAATGAACCTTACCTTATTACTAGGTTAGAGGAGAGGGCAGGTGGGAGATACTACATTTGTAGAGTCTCAGGTTTAGCCGCCTTGCTGATATATATGGTCACTGCTTTCCTTCCCGGCGCCTCTCTAGTCCTCGTCACTTCCTCTGCTGCTCCCTCTCCTTCTGTGAAAGGGAAAACACCGCTGTCCGCTACCGGTAAGTAATTTTAAAAAAAAACCTGCTTTACCTTAGCTGCAGTCTTTTGGGTTCATCTTACCTCCAATGCTGCTCGCACTCAAAATGGTTGTTGGCATCAAAAGGTGAGAATTTATACTCACTGCTCTCCTTCCCGGCTGCCTGTCTGGTCCTTGTCACTTCCTCCCCTGCTCCTGCTCCTTCTGTGAAAGGAAAAACACCACTGTCCGCTACCGGTAAGTAATTTTTAAAAAACTGCTTTACCTTAACTTCAGTCTTTCGGGTTGTGAGAAACAAAGCTCACTCACTGCAATAATTTCAGTCCGAAACAAGATCTGACTCAGAAGTGCCCTTTATTTCACACTTGCAAGTGGGTGTGATGTCCACAAGGCAGGGACAAAACACCCCGAATTCAACAAATTACTCGATATTTATACAATTTGGTTCCCACATATCTTTTCCTTATTTCATTGTGACCCCCCCCCCTCCAGTTTAATTCCTCCACTTCCCTGCTTATCTCGTGTCTTATCCGGTCTTGTCTGTGAAAAACATACTCATTCCTGTTCTCAAGGTCATTTGCTCTCATTCTGCCTTTTCACAGCATCTTATCACTAAGCCCTTTTAATAGGGGTTTGTTCCTGTGTTTCTGTAAAAGCAGGAAACAGATGTTTATACTTATTGTTTACGCAGGCATATTGAGTTTAACTGTCTGTCTTCACAGCATCTTATCACGAAGCCCTTCTAAATGGGGTTACCATTGTTGTGTATTCCCGTTTCTTTCTTTGCATACATTCTTAGCTAATACAAACAAACCAATTAGCATTTCCTCCACAGAGTTCACATTCTTATTGATTCAGCTCCTGGCTGAAACAATTACACACTGATGTGAGTTCAGTTATTTTTTATATATGTAATTAATTTAGAATTGCAGAATAAACATAAATTTCCTATATCCCACAAATTTCCCCTTTTTCTTTCTTTACCATTTGTTACCTTCTGCATTTTGTTCTTTTAAGCATTGCTCCTGAAATTCGCAAGCACCATTCCGGAAATTTCATCCATCTTGGTCTCACTCATCTCCTCAATATTTAGTTGATAAAGTTCTTCTGTCTAAGTTCCTTTTAAGAGCATCTGTTTCATTAAGGCTGTCTCAATCAATCTTTGGGTGAGCCCGCGTATACAGGGTATGATACAACAGCCAATGGCCACCAATACCCTGACTACTACTATCAGGGAAGTAAGGATGGGAAACTATCACCCCCTTCCATCTTCCAAACCAGGATTCAAGCCATCCCATGAGAGATGTGCCTACTCCTGAATTCTCAGCCAGTTCCTCTGCTAGGGTAGTCAATCGCCTTAAGGCCCAAGTAATTGAACCATCAGGTGCAGTGTTATTAGGAATAAAGGTACAACAGCTTCCTCCTAACATCACTCACGCCCTTTTTTCTGCTAAAATCATATCAAGGGCCATTCTGTTTTCCCATGCCATCCTAGTTGTCGCATCAAGCTGGTCTGATATTTCTTTAACCGCATCCCTTGTATAATTTATAAATCACTGTTGATTATAGAAAATGTAATTTATCCAATCTACATTTTTATTAATTGTTACCCATCAAAAGAGAGCTGACACAAAACCTGCTGCAATCTGGTTACGAGCCTTGAACTCATCAGGTACCCCCCCAGGGACTCCTACCGAATCGAGATAAATCCTGTCATCGAAAGAAGTGTCTAACAGTGATCTCTTACCCCTCCCTGTTTCCCTACTATCTTTTCCTTCTCAAATGCCAGGGTAAATGGCAGTGCCAATTGTACAATCGCACATATCCCTTTCCAATCTGGAGGTAGGGTGGGTCTCAATATTTTGCCTCCACAGTCCCACCACAGATCCGCTCGGGGAACCTTTAGTGCTGAGTAGTTCCCTCCTTTCTTCGTTTCGGTAACATTTTTAATCTCTGTACACATTTTCAGCTCCCCCAAATCTCTAGACTGACTTGTACCTCGTCTACACACACAAAACGTGTGATTTCCAACTGCGGCGGAAAATGCGGTGGGGGGGGGGGGAACTTGTACATCTTTCTTCTCCAAGGGAGGGAACATCAGAGATAGGGAGGTACAATTCCTATCATTCCATGTAGTCTCATCCTGATGCAGGGCTATCATACATTTCATGCCCTGCCTGTCTCACTTCCACCCGAGCAGAAAGGGAACCACCTGGGCCACTGGCCTGCCAGAGGCACATGCATAGCAATTGCTTTTGTTCAGACTTTTTACAGTATACTTTACCCATTCAACCCAGGCATTTGCAACCCCGTACCCAGTTTCTATTTCGAGAGTCTGTTTCAAGTCCTTTACCTCTATAATTTTTACTACTTTAGGATCAGTGGGAGGGGTGAAAGGTTATATCTCATTATCCAGTAATTCCGCCCGTTTTCTCTGTCCTACGCTAATTCGAAAACAACAGTCCACGAAATGTTTCCCATGTGCTTTCATTTCTATCCCAAATGTTTCATTTAATTGTATCTCATAGGTGCCCCCGCCCAAAATTGCTTCGTGCCATGTGGTTTTCTTTATTGTCAGGTATATTGGGTTACACTTTTTATCGGGACAATCACGAGCTGGTTGGAAGGGGGTCCGGTGTACTGTGACGTGACCATTAAACCAAGTACCATCCTCAAGGCCATCCCCATAGTACTTAAGATGTATCTCAGAGCTGCGGTACTGTCTCGGATTATTTACATTCCCACAATTGACTAAGCTGCATGCATCAGCGTCTTTACTTGTGGATTATCAGACTCAGGAACAATTAATAATACATATGAAAAGGATATTTGACAAAATCCCAATACTAAGAGGGCTAACATCATAACTCTAAACAGTCCCAGTACTTTAAACATCATGCTGAAGCACAAACCAACTTCATATGCAATCCTACAGAAATAATCTGCAGGCGCTCGCGTCGCCACTGTAAAATCAGTTACTCAAAGTCTCTTTAGTCTGAGTTTCAGGGGGTCTTGCGTTGATTCGGCTGTCCAGACTTCTTCCTCAACTGGAGAGCCCATTGTCCCTTCAATCCGAGTGTAGTGAGTCCAGCCTTTCCCCGCCGTCCTTATTTCCATTTCAGTCATTAAAAGAGCCTGGTACGGCCCTTCCCAGTCTGGCTGCAATTTAGTGTCTGTCCATGATTTTACTCAGACCCAACCTCCCGGCTGGATGGGATGAACGGTGAATTCCAGGGGTGGAGTCTATGCCAATAAACTCTGTTTCCTGAGGAAAGACAAAGGGGAGGACAAGCCCAGTATATTCTTCTTTAAGAACAACTCTTTAATTTCGGGAATTGGCAATTCTCCATTCGTTCCCAGATAAGGTAATCCAAATAAGATTTCATAGGGGGACAGTCCCAAATCTTTCCTTGGGGCTGTTCGTATTCGCAAAAGAGCTATAGGTAAACATTTGGTCCAAGGGAGTCTGGTTTCTATTATCAATTTAGAGAGCTGTCGTTTGAATGTTTCCAATATTGTTTTAGACACCCCACTTGCAGTGGCAGCAGCTAGGGGGTATGCCTCAACCCAACCGGATCAATGATCTACTACGACCAACATATATTTTAGTCTCCCTACCCTGGGTAAATCAGTATAATCTACTTGTATATTCTGGAAGGGTCTCAATCCTGGGTCTCTTCCTCCCTGGATCTGTTTTCTCAAGACTTTTTTATTTACCTTTCTGCAGATTATACATCCCTCACATATTTGTTTAGCAATTGTATATATTCCTTTACATCCATATTCCCTAAGAACTAAATCACACATTGCTTGTACTCCCCAATGACTGCCTTGGTGTAGGACAGCCATAATCTCTCGCATCATCATTTTGTTCAACATTTGTCCAAATAAATTCGGGGATTCTGTAAACCCCTGGGGAGCACAGTCCACCAGTATTGCTGTTTCCGTCCTGTTTTGGGGTCTTCCCATTCAAAGGCGAACAAATTCCTACTTTCCTCCACCAAGGGTCAATCCCAAAAGGCATCCTTGAAATCTATCACACTAAACCATTTGTGGTCATGATGGATCTTATTCAATCTATAATCAGTCCCTCAATTACTGGCTGCAGTCCTTGTTTACCCTCTATGGAAATGTTATATTGTTGCTCACAGACAATGTCCCCTTTCCTTTCTAAATTTACTTCAAGGGGAGGGATCTTTAGTTCTCCACGATTCCCTTCCCTAGCCCATACAATAGGTTCTATCTCTCTCTCCATATCCTCTATCAACATTGCCATTTGTATAAATAATTCTTTTCCTGAATTCCAACCTCCAGTCCTAAGAGGATAATTAAGTCTGTCCCTAGTAAGTTACTTCCTACATCAGGGATATACAACAATTCCCCTGTGACCCTGACCCTGTCCTTAGGATCTTCTATCATCATAGGTTCTATTGCTGGGACAGTAAATCCCTCCTCTTTCGCCCCGGAAACAGTAATTGACCGTGTCGACATGTCGACTTTCTTTGGTTTAAAATTCAGCGATGACCATGCTGCCCCCGTATCTACTGGGAAGACTACCTCTTCCCTATAGGGTCCCACCTTCAAGTTTATCAAGGGTTCCTGGTGGGTCCCTGAGGGCAGGAACCCCTGACACCCCTATTCATTATCAAAATTCTTAAGTGGAATGGCCCTTGCTTCCCTTTGTAGATCAGGACACGCCCGCCTAAAATGCCCTATCTTTCCACAATAATGGCATCCTGCCTGTGGAGACCCCCATCTCTGCCCCGTCACTCGAATCCTCTATCAAATGCTCCCCCTTGTCTCTCCCTCTCCCCTTTCCTCTCTGCCCTACATGCTGCCACCCGCTGCTCCGGTTGCTCACTATTGGTTCCATTCTTCTCTTAATTACCTCATCAACCGCAGCTACCATCATTTTCGCCTTCTGTTTCTGTCTCTCATCCTCTCTCTTTACAAGCACTTTCTGTGCCTCTCTTAACAATTCATCTAATGGTTTTTCACTCCACCCTTCTATCTTCTGTATCTTGCTTTGTATGTCTGGCCATGCCTTTGTCACAAAATGTACTTTCAAAAGACCCTGTGCCACTGGGTCCTCAGGGTTCATTCTAGAATATTTCTGCATTGAGTCTCTTAATCTCTGCAAGAAAGCTGAAGGAGTCTCATCTTTCTCCTGACTAACTTCAAAGGCTTTAGTCAGATTCAGCAACTTCAGAACTGCCTCTCTTATTCCTTTTAGAATCAGGTCTTTCAATTCCCTCATTTCTTCTCTGTGCTCCGCGTTTTGATTTTCCCACTGGGCGTCTCTGAGGGGAAACTTCATCTCTCCCATTCCAGCATCCCCATATAAGTCCCCTTTCCTCCCCAGTAAGTAGTATTTTCAAAATAGACATTATGGTCAGCCCACGTATACAGACTGGGCCCCAAAAATTGATCAATTTGTTCAGACAATCCTACTGGATCCTCAACCAAGACCATCATTTCCTTTTTAAGTGTTCTGACCTCCCCACTGGTGAGGGGGGCACACACAAACTCAATTTGTTTGTCCCCTATTGGTACCTCCTGAAGGGGACAAGTTGTTACGATCTTCCCCTTTTTCTTTCTTTTAAGAAATATTGCAATATTTCTAGCTCCCCATAACTTCAAACACCAATTCATCAATTCATGCTTTAAAGCCTGTTCCTAACTTGTAAACATATTTATATATTTACGTTCATTTATTCAGTATTTAATATTTAAAATGTAAAATGCATACAGTTCCCAATTTTGAAATCCACTGTAATCACCCAGTTTTATTCCCCTAATTTAAATCCAAAATTAGTTTTCTTAAGTAGTCCTGACCAATCATTGCTCAATTACAATACTATAGGTCATGAAATAATCAGAGCTGCCTTAAATGAATTTGTCAATTCAAGTTAAAAAAAAACTTCTAATGCATGAACAATGGCCGAATCCAAGGTCACAGATATTAACCATAGAAGTTTTCGTTTTTACTACAATCTAAGGTTGAACTGAAACTTCAACTGTCCTCCATAAATCACTTTTATGTAAAGATAAAAGAGATTAGTTAGAAACTGATAGTAAGGCAGTCATGACCTGTAAAAAGAACAGGAGTTATCATTTATTTTCATAATCTCTAGAGAATCCGTAACCTTAAAAGAAATCATGTTAAGTTTCCATTAAAAAAAATCTGATTCAAAACAGTCCTGGAACTCAAGCTCCAGGGAATAAAACTCAAACATTCAATCACCAACAAACAAATGTGCATTCAAACCAAATCACAAAGGGTTAAACTTTCTGCCAGCTGTACAAGTCTTTTCATTTTTTCTCACTCTCTCACACATTGACATATAAATTCAGATATTTACAAATCCAGTCTTCTCCCGACCTGTACTTTGGCCAGAAGACGTCAGGACGAAGAATGGATTCCTTAGTCCATAAAAAGCAACAATATTTCATCATTTTCTTCCCTTGTACGAAAATGATTTTTCCAATTCCACAACATCCTGCCCAACGGACTTTCTGGCGGTATCGCCTCCATTTCCATTGCATTGTTCTTTGTCTGTTTCCCCAGAGGCTTTTTCCTTACCCACGACACAACCCATATTGAGTTCCTTCATTAGTCCCTTATTAACTACTAAAACTCAAACCCGGCCACCAAGGCAAAACTGAAAAGTCAATTTTCTTACCCTGGTCTGTGCACAGAGTTGCCTGGCCCTTTTCAGCCATATATTCTATCAACCGCCTGTCACTGTCTGATTCAGGTGTCTCTCTTGTGGGATTCATACCAGTCGCCCAAGGGAGCAGACCAAACTGGGACATGAGACCGCTCCTCAATGGGGAACGGGACGCGTCTTCCCAGTGTCCAGGGCCAGCCACTGCCCCCGGCGATGGAAGAACATCCCGGACAGCCCCACGTTGGGCGCCAATTGTGAGAAACAAAGCTCACTCACTGCAATAATTTCAGTACGAGACAAGATCTGAATCAGAAGTGCCCTTTATTTCACACTTGCAAGTGGGCGTGATGTCCACAAGGCAGGGACAAAACACCCCGAATTCAACAAATACTCGATATTTATACAATTTGGTTCCCACAAAGTTTTTACCTTATTTAATTGTTTCCGCCCCCCCCCCCCCCCCCCCCCCGTTTACATCCTCCACTTCCCTAAGACCATTAATGCTGCTTATCTCGTGTCTTATCCGGTCTTGTCTGTGAAAAGCATGCTCATTCCTGTTCTCAGGGTCATTTGCCCTCATTCTGCCTTTTCACAGCATCTCATCACTAAGCCCTTTTAATTGGGGTTTGTTCCTGTGTTTCTATAAAAGCAGGAAACAGATGATCATACCTATTGTTTATACAGGCATATTGAGTTTAACTGTCTGTCTTCACAGCATCTTATCACGAAGCCCTTCTAAATGGGGTTACCATTGTTGTGTATTCCCGTTTCTTTCTTTGCATACATTCTTAGCTAATACAAACAAACCAATTAGCATTTCCTCCACAGAGTTCACATTCTTATTGATTCAGCTCTTGGCTGAAACAATTACGCACTGATGTGAATTCAGTTTCTTTAATATATGTAATTAATTTAGAATTGCAGAAGAAACATAAATTTCCTTTATCCCACAGGGTTCATCTTACCTCCGCTGCTGCTTGCACTCAAAATGCCCCACGCAAGTATGTACTCTAAATTACTTTATTAGTCAACTGATTCCACAAAGGGCCTCTACCGTGCTGTAATTCTCTACGTTCTATGAATCTATACTGCTTTATTAGCCAAGCTGCTCCCTAAAGGACCTGTACACCGCTGTAATGTTTTCTGTTGTATTAGCCTAGTCCGGTTTTAGCCCAGTTGTCCCATAAAGGGCCTGTACTGCGCTGTAATGACCCATGTTCTCTGAGTCTAATTTCCAATTTCAAGCAAGTGGTTCCATATAGAGCCTGTACTGTTCTGTAATGTTCTTTGTTGTATTAGGCTAGCATCCAGTATTAGACAAGCGGTTGTGTAAAGAGCCTGTATTGCTTTGTAATGTTCCATGTTGTATTTGTCAAACTTCCTTTTTATGCCGAGCAAAGGGCCTGTAAAGGGCCTGTACTGCTTTGTGGTGTCCTTTCTTGTATTAGTCTAACTTCATTTATTAGCCAAGCGGTTCCATAAAGTGCCTGCACTGCCCTGTAATGCTCCAATTTCTTCAGTCAAGCTTCCATTTTCAAGCAAGCGGTTCCATATAGGGCCTGTCCTGCGTTGTAATGTTCTATGTTGTATTAGTCTAGTGTCCATTATTAGCCGAACGGTTCCATAAAGGGGCTGTACTGCACTGTGATTTTCTATGTTGTATTAGTCTAATGTCCAGTATTAGCCAATCAGTTGCATAAAGGTCCTATATTGCGCTGTAATGTTCCACGTTGTATTGGTCAAACTGCCTTTATTAGCCAATTGGTTCCACAAAGAGCCTGAACTGCGCTGTAATGCTAAATGTTCTATGAGTCTTACTTCCTGTATTAGCTGAGCGGATCCATAAAGGCCCTGTACTGAGCTGAAATGCTCCGTGTTCTATCATTCTAACTTCATTTATTAGCCAAGCAGTTCCAAAACAATACTGTACTGCGCTTTAATGCTCCATGTTGTTTTAGTCTAACTTCCTTTGTTAGCTGAGTTGTTCCATAAAGTGCCTGTATTGCGCTGTAATGTTCTATTTTGTATTAGTCTAACTTCGTTTATAAGTCGAGCGGCTCCATATAGAGCCTGTACTGAGCTGTAATGTTCTATTTTGTATTTGTCTAACGTTGTTTATGAGCTGAGCGGTTCCATACAGGGCCTGTACTGCGCTGTAATGGTCTATTTTGAATTACTCTAACTTCCTTTAACAGCCGAGTGGTTCCATAATGGGCTTGTACTGAGCTGTGATGTTCTATGTTGTATTAGTCTAGTGTCCATTACCAGCCAAGCGGTTCCATAAAGGGCCTGTACTGCGCTGTAATGCCCCATGTTCTAGGGGTCTAACTTCTTTTATTAGATAAGCAGTTCCATCGACGGCCTGTACAGCGTTAAAATGTTCGATGTTGCATTAATCGAACTTTGTTTATTAGCTGAGCAGTTCCATATAGGTCCTGTACTGCGTTCTAATGTTCTATTTTGTATTAGGGGAGAAAGTGAGGTCTGCAGATGCTGGAGATTAGAGCTGAAAATGTGTTGTTGGAAAATGTGTTGCTGGAATGGTTCCTGAAGAAGGGCTTATGCCCGAAATGTCGAATCTCCTGTTCCTTGGATGCTGCCTGACCTGCTGCGCTTTTCCAGCAACACATTTTCAGCTCTATTTTGTATTAGTCTGACTTCCTTTAACAGCTAAGCAGTTCCATAAAGGACCTGTCCTGCGCTGTAATGTTCTACGTTGTGTTAGTCTAGTGTTCATTATTAGCCAAGTGGTTCAATAAAGAGCCTGTACTGCGCTGTAATGCCACATGTTCTATGAGTCTAACTTCCTTTGTTAGGCGAGTGATTCCATAGAAGGCCTGTACAACGCTACAATATTCCATGTCGTATTTGTCAAACTTCCAGTATTAGCTGAGCGGTTCCATAAAGGGCCTGTAATGCACTGTAATGTTCTATATTCTATGAGCCTTACTTCCTTTATTAGCCAATCATTTCCACAAATGTCCTGTACTGCATTAATGTTGTATTAATGGAATGTCTGGTATTGTTGTGGTTCTATTCACCGAGCTGGGAATCTGTGTTGCACATGTTTCATCCCTTATCTAGGTGACATCCTCAATGCTTGGGAGCCTCCTATGAAGCTCTTCTGTGATGTTTCTCCAGCATTTGTAGTGGTTTGAATCTGTCGCTTCGGATGTAAGTTCCTTCGGCTTTCGTGCAGGAAGCAGAGATGTTCGTATGTGGCGCTTAGGCGGTTGGCACAGGATTCCCATTTCCTGGCTTGTCTTAGCGTTTCTCGCACATAGATGTTCAAAGTTTGTGAGAAGATTTGTAGCTCGGGTGCTCATTGTTGTGGTTCTGTTCGCTGAGCTGGGAATTTGTGTTGCAGATGTTTTGTCCCCTGTCTAGGTGACATCCTCAGTGCTTGGGAGTCTCCGGAACTGACAACCGGAAGCGACAGATTCAATCCACTACAATTGCCGGAGGAAGCATCACAGAAGCGCTTCACAGGAGGCTCCCAAGCACTGAGGATGTCACCTAGACAGGGGACGAAACGTCTGCAACACAAATTCTCAGCTCGGCGAACAGAACCACAACAACGAGCACCCGAGCTACAAATCTTCTCACAAACTTTGAATGTCTGGTATTAGCCAAGTAGTTGCATAAAGGCCTGTACTGTGCTGCTAGGCCCATGTTCTATGAGTCTAGCTTTCACGATCAAGCAAGCGGTTCCATACAAGGTTTGTACTGCGTTGCAATGTTCTATGTTGTTCTTGTCTAACTTTGGTTATTAGCCAAGCGGTTCCATAAAAGGCCAGTACTGTGCTGTAATATTGTATTTGCTATTAGTCTAACTTCCTTTAACAGCCAAGTATTTGCATAATGGCCTCTCTTGTGCTGTAATGACCTACGTTGTATTAGTACAGTGTCCATTATCAGCCGAGCGAATCATAAATTGCCTGTACTGTGCTGTAATACTCAATTTTCTGTCAGTCTTACTTCCATTATCAAGCAAGCGATTCCACAAAGGACCTGTACTGTGCTGTAACGTTCTATGTCATATTAGTCTCGTGTCCATTATTAGCTGAGTGGTTCCATAAATGGCATGTACAGCTCTGTAATGTTCTGTGTTCTCTGAGTTAAACTACCTTTATGAGCCGAGCAGTTCTGTACTGTGTTGTGATGTTCTACCTTGTATTAGTCTAACTTCATTTATTAGCCAAGCGGTTCCACAAAAGGCTTGAATTTCACTGTAATGTTCTACGTTCTATGAGTGTAACATGCAATATTAGCCAAGCGGTTCCGTAAAGGACCTGTACTGCGCTGTAATCTTCTATGTTGTATTAGTTAAACTTCCTTTATTAGCTGAGTGGTTCAATAAAGGGCCTGTACTGCGCTGTAATTCTCCATGTTCTATGAGTCTAACTTCCTGTATTAGGTAAAAACTAGGACCGCAGATACTGGAGACCAGAGTCTGCAGTAGAGTGGTGCTGGAAAAGCACAGCAGGTCATGCAGCATCCGAGGAGCAGGAAAATCAATGTTTTGGGCAAAAGCCCTTCATCTGGAATAGAGGCAGGGTGCCTGCAGAGTAGAGAGATAGATGGGAGGGTAGTGGGGTGGGGGGTGGGGAGAAAGTAGCAAAGAGTACAATAGGTGAATGGGGGGTGGGGATGGAGGTGATAGGTCAGAGAGGAGGGTGGAGTGCATAGGTGGAAAGGAAGATAGGCAGATAGGACAGGTCAGAAGGGCTGTGCTGAGCTGGAAGGCTGGAGCTGGGGTGAGGTGGGGAAGGGGAAATAAGAAAACTGGTGAAATCCATATTGATGCCTTGGGGTTGAAGTGTTCTAAGGTGGAAGATGAGGCGTTCTTCCTCCAGGCGTCAGGTAGTGAGGGAGCGGTAGCGGAGGAGGTGCAGGACCTCCATGTCCTTGGCAGAGTTGGGGGGAGTTGAAATGTTGGGCCACAGTGCGATGTGGTTGATTGGTGCGGGTGTCCAGGAGATGTTCCCTAAAGTGCTCTGCTCAGAGGCGTCCAGTCTCCCCAGTGTAGAGGAGACCGCATCGGGAGCAATGGATACAATAACTGATATTGGTGGATGTGCAGGTGTGTACTTTGATGAATGTAGAAGGCTCCTTTGGGGCCTTGGATGGAGGTGAGGGAGGAGGTGTGGGCAAGTTTGGAAATTTCTATGGTGGCAGGGGATGGTGCCAGGATGGGAGGGAGGATTGTTGGGGGGGGGTGGCGTGGACCTGACCAGGTAGTCACGGAGGGAACGGTCTTTGAGGAAAGTGGAAAGGGGTGGGGAAGGAAATATAGCCCGGGTGGTGGGGTCCTTTAGAGGTGTCAGAAATGTCGTCCAACGATGTGGTTTATGCGAAGGTTGATGAGGTGGAAGGTGAGAACTGAGGGGGTTCTGTCCTGCTTCCGGTTGGAGGGGTGGGGTCTGAGAGCGGAGGGGGCTGGATGTGGATGAGGTGAGTTGAAGGGAACCTTTAACCACATGGGAAGGGAAATTGAGTTCTCTAAAGAAGGAGGCCATCTGGTGTGTTCTGTGGTGGAACTGGTCCTCCTTGGAGCAGACATGGCAGAGACGGAGGAATCTATGTAGGATGGCATTTATGCAGGAGCTAAGTTGGGAAAAGGAATAATAATCCAGGTAGCTGTGGGAGTTGGTGGGTTTGTAAGAAATGTTAGTGTCAAGTTGGTCATCATTAATGGAGATGGAAGGGGAGGGGAGATATCAGGTATCATTGGTCCAGGTGAATTTAAGGGTGCGGTGGAATGTGTTGGTTGAATTGCTGAATTGCTCAACCTCCTTGCGGGAGCATGATGTGGTACCAATGCAGTCACCAATGTAGCGGAGGAAGAGGTGGGGAGTGGGGCCGGTGTAACTACGGATGATGGACTGTTCTACGTAGCCAACAAAGAGACATGCCATACGGGTGTCCATGGCTACCCCTTTGGTCTGGAGGAAGTGGGAAGATTCGAAGGAGAAATTGTTAAGGGTGAGGACAAGTTCAGCCAAACGAATGAGAGTGTCGGTTGAAGTGTACTGTTGGGGACGCTAGGAGAGTTGGCTTGGTGGCCCTGGTCATGGCGGATGGAGGTGTAGAGGGATTGGATATCCATGGTGAAGATGAGGTATTGGGGGCCAGGGAAATGGAAGTCTTGGAGGAGGTGGAGAGCGTGGGTGGTGTCTCGAACTTATAACTATTCTAACTTCCTGTATTAGCTGAATGGTTCCATAAAGCATCTTTACTGAGCTGTAATCCTCCAGGTTCTATCAGTCTAACTTCCTTTATCAGGCAAGTGGTTCAATAAAGGTCCTGTACTGCGTTGTAATGTATTAGTCCAGATTCCTTTAACAGCCGAGTGGTTCCATATATGACTTGTACTGCGCTGTAATGCCCTAGGGTGGCACGGTGGAAGAGTGGTCAGCACTACTGCACTACAGTGCCAGAGACCTGGGTTCAATTCTTGCCTCAGACAACTGACTGTGTGGAGTTTGCACGTTCTCCCCGTGTCTGCGTGGGTTTCCTCTGGGTGCTCCGGTTTCCTCCCACAGTCCAAAGATGTGCGGGTCAGGTGAATTGGCCATGCTAAATTGCCCGTAGTGTTAGGTAAGGAGTACATGTAAGGGTATGGGTGGGTTGCGCTTCGGCGGGTCGGTGTGGACTTGTTGGGCCGAAGGGCCTGTTTCCACACTGTAGGGAATCTAATCGAAAAAAAAAACTGTCTGTGTGGAGTTTGCATATTCTCCCAGTGTCTGCCCGAGTTTCCTCCTGGTGCTCCGGTTTCCTCCCACAGTCCAAAAATGTGCAGGTTAGGTTAATTGACCATGTTAAATTGCCCGTAATGTTAGGTGAAGGGGTAAATGTAGCGGAATGGGTCTGGGAGGGCTGCTCTTTGATGGGTTGGTGTGGACTTGTTGGTCCGAAGGGCCTATTTCCACACTGTAAGTAATCTCATCTATCTATGTTGTGTGAGTCTAACGTCCTGTATTAGCCAAGTGGGTCCATAAAGGGCCTGTACTGTGCTATAGCACTCCATGCTCTATGAGTCTAACTTTGATTATCAAGCAAGCAGTTCCATGTAGGGCCTGTAGTGTGACGTAATGTTCCACGTTGTATTAGTCAAACTTCCTTTATTAGCTGAGCCATTCCACAAAGAGCCTGTAGTGCGCTGTAATGTTCTATGTTGTTTTAGTCTTGTGTCCATTATTAGTCAAGCAGTTCTGTATTGGCTTGTCCTGCGCTGTAATTTTCTATGTTGAATTAGTCTAGTGTCCATTATTAGCTGAACGGTTCCATGAAGGGCCTGTACTGTGCTGTAATGTTCTATGTCATATTAGTTAAACTTCCTGTATTAGCCAATAATTTCCATAAAGGTCCTGTACAACACTTTAATTCTCCGTGTTGTATTAGTCTAACGTCCGGTATTAGCCAAGCAGTTGCATAAGGAGCCTGTGCTGTGCAGTAGTGTTCTACGTTGTATTAGTCTAGTGTCCATTATTAGCTAGGCGGTTCCAGAAAGCACCTGTACTGAGCTGTACTACCCCATGTCCTCTGAGTCTAACATCCTTTATTAGGCAGTGGTTCCACTGACGGCCTGTACAGCACTGTAGTGTTCTATTTTATATTAGGCAAATTTCTGCTATTAGCCAAGCATTTCCATAAAGGTCCTGTATTGCCCTGTAATTTTCCATGTTGTATCAGTCTAATGTCCGGAATTAGCCAAGCAGTTGCATAAATGGCCTGCACTGCGCTGTCAAGTTCTATGTTGCATTAGTCTAAATACTGCCTGTGTATAATGTAGAGAACAGCAGTCTCTGTGTCTCATATAGGGAACAGCTGTCCCTGTGACTAATATAGGGAACAACAATTACTGACTATAGTATAGAGAGCTGCAGCCCCTATGTATAATCTAGAGAATAGATGTACCTGTGTATAATATGGATAACAGCAATCACTGTGTCTAACGAAGAGGACAGCAGTCCAAATGTATAATCTAGAGAAGAGCACTCTCTGTATACAATTTCGAGAACTGCAGTCCCTGTGCATAATCAAGAGAAAAGCAGTCACTGTGTATAATCAAGAGAAAAGCAGTCACTGTGTACAATGTCAAGAACAGCAGTCCCTGTGTTTAATAAAGAGAACAGCAGTCCTGCGTATAATGTATAGAACAGCAGTCTCTGTGTCTCATATCGGGAACAGCTGTCCCTGTGACTAATATAGGGAACAACAATTATGTGTATAATATAGAAAACAGCAGCCCATGTGTGTAATATCAAGAACAGCAGTCCCTGTGTATAATATAAAGAACATGTCTCCCTGTGTTTAATGAAGAGAACAGCAGTCCTGTGTATAATATAGAGAACAGCAGTTTCTGTGTCTCATAGAGGGAAAAACAGTCCTGGTGTCTAATCCAGGGAACAACAGTCACAGTGCATAATGTGGAGAATAGCTGTAACTGTATATAGTATAGACAACAGCGGTCCCCGTGTCTATTATAGAGGACAGCAGTTCCTAAGTATAATCTAGAGAAAAGCACTCCCTATGCACAGCAGTCCCTGTGTTTCATAAAGAGAACAGCAGTCCTGTGTATACTATAGAGAAAAGCAGTCCTTGTGTATAATATAAAGAACAGCTATCCCTTGTGTAATATAGAGAGCAGAAGTCCCTGCGTATAATATAGAGAACAGCAGTCCCTCTGTCTATTTTAGGGAACAGCAGTGCCTGTGCATTTTTGATAGAACAGCAGTCCCTGTGCGCAACATAGAAAACAGAAGTTCATATGTACGATAGAGAGAACAGCAGTTCCTCTGTATAAATCAGTAAACAGCAGTCCCTGTGTTCAATATAGAGAACATAAGTCACTGTGTATAAGATAGAGAACAGCTGCGTGTAATATTGAGAGCATCAGTCCCTGTGTTTAATTTAGAGAACCGCAGGCCTTGTGTATGCTATAGAGAACACAGTCTCTCTGTCTATTTCAGAGAACAGCAGTGTCTGAGAATTACAGAAAGGACATCATTCCCTATGAGCAATTTGGACAACAGCAGTTCATAGGTATAATATAAAGACCAGCAGTCTCGCTGTATAATACAGAAAACAGTAGTCTCTGTGTATAACACAGAGAAAAGTAGTCCCTGTGAATAATATAGAATAAAGTAGTCTCTGTGTACAATGTCAAGATCCGCAGTCCCTGTAAAGAAAACAGCAGTTCTGTGTATAATATAGCAAACAACAGTTTCTGTGATTATTTTCGAAAACAGCACAGCACTGCCTGTGTGTAATGTAGAGAACAGCAGTCTCTGTGTATCATATAGGGAACAGCTGTCACTGTGTCTACCTGAGAGAACAGCAGGTTCTGTGTACAATATGGAGAACAGCAGTGTCTCTGTCTATATAGGAGAACGGCATGCCCATGCATTTTGGAAAGAACAGCAGTTCCTGTGTGCAATAAAGACAACAGCAGTTCATCTGTATAATACATCAAACAGCAGTCCATGTGTATAACACAGAGAACAGCAGTCCCTGTGTATAATATAGAGAAAAGCAGCCCCTGTGTATAGAATTCGGCAGTCCCTGTGCCTAATTTAGAGGACTGCAATGCATATGTACAATCTAGAGAAAAGCACTCTCTGTGTACAGTGTCGAGAACATCAGTCCTTGTGTATTATATCAAGAACAGCAGTCCCTCTGTATAAAATACAGTGAAAAGGAATCTCTGTGTCCAACGCGAGAACAGCAGTCCCTGATGAATCATACAGAGAATAGCAGTTTCTGTTATTATTTTCGAGAACAGCACTGGCTGTGTATAATGTAGACAACAGCAGTCTCTGTGAAACATATAGGGAACAGCTGTCTCTGTGTCTACTATAAGGAACAACAGTCACTGTGTATAACATAGAGAATAGCTGTTCCTGTGTATAAAATAGACAACAGCTATTTTTGTGTGTCATATAGAGAGCAGAAGACCCTGTGTATAATACAGAGAACAGCAGTCCCTGTGTCTATCTTAGAGAACAGCAGTCCCTGTGTACAATATAAAGAACACGAATCATTGTGCCTATCTTAGAGAACAGCAGTTACTGTGTACAATATGGAGAACAGCTTTCCCAGTGTGTCATATGGACAGCAGCAGTCCCTGTGTATAATATAGACAACAGCAGTCCCTGTGTCTATCTCAGAGAACAGCAGGCCCTGTGGACAATTTTGAGAACTGCAGTCCCTCTGTCTACTTTCGAGAACAGAAGGCCCTGTGGACATTTCGAGAACTGCAGTCCCTCTGTCTATTTTAGAGAACAGCAGTGCCTGTGCATTATATAAAGATCAGAAGTCCCTCTGCGCAGTATAGACAGCAGCAGTTCATACGCATGATCTAAAGAACAGCAGTATCTCTGTATAATACAGAAAACAGCAGTCCCTGTGCATAACGTGGACAGCAGCCCCTGTGTATAATGTCGAGTACAGCAGTTCCTGTATTTAATCAAGAGATCAGCAGTCTCGATGTATAGTATCGAGAACAGCTGTCCTGTGTCAAGTTCAGAGAACAGCAGTGCCTGTTCATAATATAAAGAACAATAGTCCCTGTGTACAATATGGAGTACAGCAGTCCCTGCGTATAATATAGCAAACAGGAGATGCTATGTCTAATATAAAGAACATGAATCACTGTGTTTAATAAAGTGAACAGCTATCCCTGTACTCAGAGATTACTGTTCTCCACAATGAGCCGAGGCACTGCTGTTCTCTGCACTTCACACATGGACTGCTGTTGTCCACATTGTACACAGTGTTGGCTGTTCTCTGCATTGTGCTCTGGGATTGCTGTTCTCTCTATTATACACAGGGACAGTTGTCCTGTATGTTTTATACCAGGACTGGAGATCTCTGTATTGTAGAGGGATGGCTATTTTGTGGAATAGACACAGCTATACACAGGGACTGCTGTTCTCTACATTATAATCAGGCATTGCTGTTCTCTATATTGTACACAGGGCTTGCTATTCTCTAAAATGGACACAGGGACTACTTTTCTCTATATTGTACACAGGGACTGCAGTTCTCTATATTATACACAGACGCTGGTGTTCTCTATATCATACACAGGAACATCTGTTCTCTTTACTAAACTCAGGGATTCATGTTCTTTATATTAGACACAGCATCTGTTGTTCTCTATATTATACACAGGGACTGCTGTTCTTTATATTGTGCACAAGTACTGTTGTACTCTGTATTATACACACAGATTGCTGCTCTCCATGTCACGCACAGTGGTTCATATTCTCTATATTGTACACAGGGAGTGTTGTTCTCTCTACTCTACATAGACACTGGTGTTCTCTATATTATAGACAGGGACTGCTGTTCTCCACATTGTACACAGAAAGTGCTTTTCTTCTCGTTTATACACATGGACTTCTGCCCTCTGTATGAGACACAGTGACTGTTGTTTTCTGTATTATACAGAGGTACTGATGTTCTCCTAATTATACACAGGGACTGTTGTTCTCAATATTGTACATAGAGAGTGGTTTTCTCTAAAATATTCATATAGACTGTTGTCCCAAATATGAGACACAGAGACTGCTGTTCTATACATTATACACAGGCAGTATTTTTCTTGAAATTAATCACAGAAACTGCTGTTCTCTATATTATACACAGGACTGCTGTTCTCTTTATTAAACACAGGGACTGCTGTTCTCGACATTGTACACAGAGACTGCATTTCTCTATATTATACACACGGGCTGCTGTTCTCTTTATTATACACAGGGACTGCTGTTCTCTATATTCTACACATGGACTGCTGTTCTCATTATTATACACAGGGACTGCTGTTCTCAACATTGTACACAGAGACTGCATTTCTCTATATTATACATACGGGCTGCTGTTCTCAGGGACTGCTGTTCTCTATATTATACACAGGGACTGCTGATTTTTATATAATGCACAGGCACTTCTGTTCTCTAAAATAGACACAGGGACTGCTTTTCTCGACATTGCACAGAGAGAATGCTTTTCTCTATATATACACGGACACTGCTGTTCTCTATATTATACACACGGACGGCTGTTTTCTTCATTAAACACAGGGAGTCATTTTCTTCATATTAGACACAGTATCTGGTGTTCTCTATATTATACACAGGGAGTGCTGTTCTCTATATTGTACACAGAGAGTGCTTTTCTATAGATTATACATATGGACTGCTGTACTCTATAGCAGACAGAATGCTGTTGGCGATTTTGTCGACAGGTACAGCTATTCTCTATAATACACACAGTGAGTGTTGTTCCCTATATTATATTCTGGATGAGCGGTGCTGGAAGCGCATAGCAGTTCAGGCAGCTTCCAAAGTGCAGCGAAATCGACGTTTCGTGCAAAATCCCTTCATCAGAAATAGAGGCAGTGAGCCTGAAGTGTGGAGATATAAGCTAGCATACAGTAGCATAGAGCACAATGGGTGAGTGGGGGAGGGGATGAAAGTGATAGGTCAGGCCGGAGAGGGTGGAGTGGATAGGTGAAAAAGGGGCTGGGCAAGTCGGACAAGTCTGGACAAGTCATGGGGACAGTGCTGAGCTGGAAGTTTGGAACGAGGGTGAGGTGGGGGAAGGGGAAATGAGGAAACTGTTGAAGTCCACATTGTTGATGCCCTGGGGTTGAAGTGTTCCGAGGCGGAAGATGAGGCGTTCTTCCTCCAGGCATCTGGTGGTGAGGGAGAAACGGTGAAGGAGGCCCAGGACCTCCATGTCCTCGGCAGAGTGGGAAGGGGAGTTTAAATGTTGGGCCACGGGGCGGTGTGGTTGATTGGTGCGGGTGTCCCCGAGATGTTCCCAAAAGCGCTCTGCTAGGAGGCACCCAGTCTCCTCAATGTAGAGGAGACCGCATTGGGAGCAACGGATACAATAAATAATATTAGTATGTGTGCAGGTAAAACTTTGATGGATGTGGAAGTCTCCTTTAGGGCCTTGGATAGAGGTGAGGGCACAGGTTTTACAGTTCCTGTGGTAGCAGGGGAAAGTGCCAGGATGGGAGGGTAGGTTGTAGGGAGAGCGTGGACCTGACCAGGTAGTCACGGAGGGAACGGTCTTTGCGGAAGGCGAAAAGGGGTGGGGAGGGAAATATATCCCTGGTGTTGGGGTCTTTTTGGAGGTGGCAGAAATGTCGGCAGATGACTTGGTTTATGCGAAGGTTTGTAGGGTGGAAGGTGAGCACCAGGGGCGTTCTGTCCTTGTTACGGTTGGAGGGGTGGGTCTGAGGGCAGAGGTGTGGGATGTGGATGAGATGCATTGGAGGGCATCTTTAACCATGTGGGAAGGGAAATTGCGGTCTCTAAAGAAGGAGGCCATCTGGTGTGTTCTATGGTGGAACTGGTCCTCTTGGGAGCAGATACGGCGGTGGCAGAGGAATTGGGATGGCATTTTTGCAAGAGGTAGGGTGGGACTCCACCCTTCCAACCGTAACAAGGAACCCCACCCCTCCAACCGTAAGAAGGACTTCAACGCATCTCGTCCACATCCCGCACCTCCACCTTTAGACCCCACCCCTCCAACTGTAACAAGGACAGAACGCCCCTGGTGCTCACCTTCCACCATACAAACCTTCTCATAAACCAAATCATCCGCCGACATTTCTGCCACTTCCAAAAAGACCCCACCACCAGGGATATATTTCCCTCTCCACCTATTTCCGCCTTCTTCAAAGACCGTTCCCTCCGTTCCCCCACTACAACCCACCCTCCCATCCTGGCACTTTCCCCTGCCACTGCAGGAACTGTAAAACCTGTGCCCACACCACCTCCCTCACCTCTATCCAAGGCCCTAAAGGAGCCTTCCAATCCATCAAAGTTTGACCTGCGCATCCACTAATACCATTTATTGTCCCCGTTCCTACTGATGCGGTCTCCTCTACATTGGGGAGACTGGGTGGCTCCTAGCAGAGTGTTTTAGGGAACATGTCCGGGACACCCGCAACAATCAACCACACCGTCCCGTGGCCCAACATTTAAACTCCCCCTCCCACTCTGCCGAGTACATGGAGGTCCTGGGCCTCCTTCACCGCTGCTCCCTCACCACCAGACACCTGGAAGAAGAATGCTTCATCTTCCGCCTCGGAACAATTCAACCCCAGGGCATCAATGTGGACTTCAACAGTTTCCTCATTTCACCTTCCCCCACCTCACCTTAGTTCCAAACTTCCAGCTCAGCACTGTCCCCATGACTTGTCCAGACTTGTCCGACCTGCCCAGCTCCTTTTCCACCTATCCACTCCACGCTCTCTGCCCTGACCTATCACCTTCATCCCCTACCCCACTCACCCATTGTACTCTACGCTGCTTTCTCCCCACCCCCACCAGCTTATCTCTCCACGTTTCAGACTCACTGCCTCTATTCCTGATGAAGGACTTCTGCCTGAAACATTGGTTTTGCTGCACTTTGGATGCTGCCTGAACTGCTGTGCTCTTCCAGCACCACTGATCCAGAATCTGGTTTCCAGCATCTGCAGTCATTGTTTTTAACTTCCCTATACACAGGGACTGCTGCCCCACATTTGTGTCACTGAGACTGCTGTTCTCTACATTATACACAAGCAGTGCATTTCTTGCAAATAATCACAGAAACTGATGTTCTCTATATTGTACACAAGACTGCTGTTCTCTTTATTAAACACAGGGATTGCTGCTCTCTTAATTAAAAACAGGGATAGCTGTTCTCTATGTTGTGCACAGGGACTGCTGTTTGTTATGTTGTGCACAGGAACTGCTGCTCTATGTATTATACACTGGGATACCTGTTCTCTATATTGTACTCAGTGACTCATGTTCTCTATATTTTACACGGGGACTGCTGCTCTCCATATTATACACAGGGATACCTTTATAGTTACAGGGATACCTTATACAGTTATACGCAATGACCGCTGTTTTCAATATTATACAAAGGCACTGATGTTCTCTTCATTATACAAAGGGATTCATGTTCTGTATATTACACACAGCGATTGCTGTTCTCTATATTATACACAGGGACTCTATCTTATACACTGGGACTGCTGTTCTCCATATTAGACACAGGGACTGCTGTTCTTTCTATAATGCACAGGGTCTGATGTTGTCTCTATTATGCACAGGGATAGCTGTTTACAGATCTGAGAGTACAGGTTGAGAAACAACATAAAGGAATAAACTACTGAATTGAGAGTACAGATAGAGAAACAAAACACAGAACTGCGAGTACAGATAGAGAAACAACACACTGAACTGTGAGTGCAGATAGAGAAACAACACACTGAAGTTGGAGGACAGACAGAGACCAACGCACTGAACTTGGAGGACAGGTATTGAAATAACACACTGACCTGGGAAAACATATGGGAAAAAACACACAGTACAGACAGAGAAACAAATCACTGAACCGAGAGAAAAGAAAGAGAAACTACACACTGAACTGAGAGGAAACACACTGACCAGCGAGTACAGATAAAGAAACAACACACTGGATTGAAAACACACAGAGAAACAACACACTGAACTGAGAGTACACAGAGCAAAAACACACTGAACTGTGAGTACAGACAGAGAAACAACACACTGAACTGAGAGTGCACATAGAGAAACAACACACTGAACTGAGAGTACACAGAGCAAAAACACACTGAACTGTGAGTACAGACAGAGAAACAACACACTGAACTGAGAGTGCACATAGAGAAACAACACACTGAACTGAGAGGAGAGATAGATATACAACACACTGAACCAAAAGTACATATCGAGAAACAAAACACTGAACTGTGAGTACTGGTAGAGAAACAAAATACTGAACTGAGAATCAAAATAGAGAACACACTGAGCTGCAAGAACAGGAAGAGAAACAACTTACTCAACTGCTATTACAGATAGAGATAGAACATACTGGCCTGAGAGCACAGATAGAGAAACAACACGCTGAACTGAGAGTACATATAGAGAAACAACACACTGAACTGAGAGTAAAGATACAGAAATAACAGTGCACTATGAGTATAGATAGAGAAACAACACGGGCAGCACAGGTGGCACAGTGGTTCGCACTGCAGCCCCAGATAGCCGGGTTTAATTTCCACTTCAGGTGACTGACTGCGTAGAGTTTGCGCATTCTCCCTGTGTCTGCGTTGGTTTTCTCACACAGCCCAAAAATGTACAGGTTAGGTGAATCGGCCATGCTAATTTGTCTGTAGTTTTAGGTGCGGGGGAAACATTGGGGAATTGGACTGGGTCGGTGTGGACATGTTGGGCCAAAGGGCCTTTTTCCACACTGTAAGTTATCTAATCTAAAAAATAACACTGAACTTTGAAAACAGATAGAGAAACAACACATTGAACTGCGAGAACAGATAAACAACACACTGAACTGAGAGTACACAGAGAGAAAAAAACACACTGAAGTGCGAATACAGATAGAGAAAAAACAACCTAAACTGGGGGTACAGATAGAGAAACAACAAACTGAACAGAGCGTACAGATAAAGAACACACTGAAATGGGAGAACATGTGAGGAAAAGACACACTGAACTGGGAATACAGATAGAGAAACAACACACTGAACTGACAGTAAAGATAGTGAAATAACGCACTGAAATGGGAGAACAGATAGAGAAACAACGCACTGAACTGAGAGGAAAGATAGAGCAACAACATACTGAACCAGGAATACAGATAGAGAAACAAAACACTGGACTGAGAGTAGAGGTTGAGAAATAAGACACTGAACAGAGAGAACACAGAGAGAAACAAAACACTGAATTGGGAGTACAGATAAAGAAACAGAACACTGAACTGTGAGTACACACAGCAAAAAAGAAACACACTGAACTGCAAGTACATACAGAGAAACAACACACTAAACTGAGAGTACAGATCGAGAAACAAAACACTGAACTGGGAATACAGATAGAGAAACAAAACACTGAACTGAGAGTACACGCAGTTCAGTGTGTTTTTTACTCTGTGAGTACATACAGAGAAACAACACACTGAACTGAGAGTAAAGTTAGAGAAATAACACACTGAACTGGAAGTTCAGATAGAGAAAACAAAACACTGAACTGACAGAAAAGATAGAGGAAAAAACACTGACCTGCGAGTGCAGACAGAGAAACACCACACTGAATTGAGAGTACAGATAAAGAAACAACACACTGAACTGAGAGCACACACAGAAAAACAAAACACTGAACTGAGAGTATATATAGAAAAACAAAACACTGAGCTGAGAGTAAAGACAGAGAAACAAAACACTGAACTGGGAGTAGAGACGGTGAAATATCACACTGCAATGTGAGTACAGACAGAGAAACAACACAAGGAAATAAAACACTGAACCATGAGCACAAATAGAGAAACAATACTGAACTGGGAGAACAAATGTAGAAAAACACACTGAATCGGGATTACAGATAGAGAAACAAAACACTGAACTGAGAGTATGGATAGAGGAAAAACAAACTGAACTGACAGTACAGAGAAAGAAACAACACACTGAAACTGGGATTACAGATAGAGAAACAATATACAGAACTGAGAGCACAGATATGGAAACAAAACATTGAACTGAGAGTACAGATCGAGAAACAACACACTGACATCCTGATTCAGATAAAGAAACAACACACTGAACTGAGAGTATATATGGAGAAACAAAACACTGAGCTGAGAGCAAAGGTAGAGAAACAAAACACTGAACTGGGAGTAGAGACAGAGAAATAACACACTGCACTGTGGGTACAGATGGAGAAACAACACACTGAACTGAGAGTACAAATAGGGAAACAACACAAAGAAATAAAGCACTGAACTGCGAGCACAGATAGAGAAACAACACATAAAGACATAAAACATTGAACTGAGAGTACAGATAGACAAATGACGCATAAAGAAATAAAACACTGAACTGAGAGTACAGATAAAGAAACAACACATTGAACTGCGAGTACAGATAGAGAACCAACAGAAACAAATAAAACACTGAAGAAAAAGTAGAGATAGAGAAACAGCACATAAAGAAATATAACACTGAAATGAGAGTACGGATTGAGAAACAACACAAAGAAATAAACCACTGAACTTAAAATACACGTAAAGAAATAAATCACTGAACTGAGAGTACATATAGATACAAAACGCTGAACTTGCAAGTACAAATATTGAAACAACACACTGAACTGTGAATACAGATAGAGAAACAACACACTGAACTGATATTACAGATAGAGATAGAACATACTGGCCTGAGACTACAGACAGACTGAACCATAAGTACACATTGAGAAACAATACACTGAACTATGAGTACTGATAGAGAAATAAAACACTGAACTGAGAATACAGATAAAGAAACAGCACAGTTAACTGCGTGTACAGATCGAGAACCAACAGAAACAAATAAAACACTGACCTAAGAGTACAGATAGATAAACAACACATAAAGAAATAAAACACTGAACTAAGAGTACAGATAGTGAAACAAGACAAAGAAATAAACCACTAAACTTATAGGTAGAGAAATAAAACATTGAACTGACAATACACACAAAAAAACACAATGCTGAACTGAGAGTACAGATATTGAAACAAGACACTGAACTACGAGTATAGATAGAGAAATCACCCACTGAACTGCAAATACAGATAGAGAAACAACACACTGAACTGAGAGCACACACAAAAAACAACACACTCAACTGAGAGCACAGGTATGGAAACAAAACATTGAACTGAGAGTACAGGGAGAGAAACAACACACAAAGAAATATAACTCTGAGTTGAGAGTACAGATCGAGAGACAACATAAAGAAATAAAACACTGAACTGAGAGGAAAGACAGAGAAGCAACACATTGAACTGGGAGTACAGATGGAGAGAACATGCAATTAATTGAGAATACAGAGAGAGAAACAAAACACTGAACTGCATGTACAGAGAGAAAAACAAAACACTGAACTGCGCATACAGGCAGAGAAACAAAACACTGAACTGAGAGCACAGAGGGAGAAACAACACACTGAACTGAGAGCACACACAGAATAACAACACACTGAACTAAGAGCACAGATATGGAAACAAAACATAGAACTGAGAGGAATGATAGAGAAACAACACACATCAAGAAATGAAATACTGAACTAAGAGTACAGATGAAGAAACAACACATAAATAAATATAACACTGAACTGGGAGTACAGATGGAGAGAAAACACAGTTAATTGAGAGTACAGAGAGAGAAACAAAACATTGAACTGAGAGGAAAGATAGAGAAACAACACACTGAACTGGCAGTACAGATGGAGAGAAAACACAGTTAATTGATTGTATAGAGAGAGAAACAAAACATTGAACTGAGATCACACACGGAGAAAAAAACCACTGAACTGAGAGAATTGAGGGAAAAACAAAACCCTGAACTGAGAGTACAGACAGAGAAATAAAACACTGAGACCATATAAAGCAACAAAACAGTGTACTGAGTACAGATAGACAAACAACACATTGAGCTGAGAGCACACATGGTGAAAAAAAAACACTGAACTGAGAGTCAAAATAGAGAGTCAAAATACAGGCACAAGACACTGAACAGAGAACACAGATAGAGTAACAACACATCAAGAAATGAAATGCTGAACTAAGAGTACAGATGAAGAAACAACACATAAATAAATATAACACTGAACTGAGAGTACAGATAGAGAAATAAAACACTGAACTGAGAGTACATATAAACAAACAAAACACTGAACTACCAGAACAGATAGAGAAAGAACACACTGAACTGATATTACAGATATAGATAGAACATCCTGGCCTGAGAGTACAGAGAGAGAAACAACACACTGAACCAAAAGTACACATCGGGAAACAATATGCTGATCTGTGAGTACTGGTAGAGAAACAAAACACTGAACTGCGAGTACACACAGAAAAAAAATACACTGAACTTCAAGTACATACAGAGAAACAACACGTAAAGAAATAAAATACTGAACTCAGAGTACAGATATAGAAACAACACACTGAACTGTGAGTACAGAGAGAGAAACAACACACTGAACCAAACGTACACATCGAGAAAGAATGCACAGAACTGAGAGTACAGATATAGAAACAACACACTGAACTCAGAGGAAAGATAGAGAAACAACACACTGAACTGGGATTACAAATAGAGAAACAACACACTGAACTGAGAATCTTTCACAGAAGGAATGGGAGCAGCGGAGGAAGTGACAAGGACCAGAGGGTCAGCCGGGAAGGAAAGCAGTGAACATATATATCAGCAAGTTGGGTATGGATGCTAGGGCAGTTGCTTACTCCTCCTGCAGAATGTGGCAGGTTGGAGACATAGCACATTCTCTGCTGGCGACATCTGCGGTAAGTGCACCCAACTCAATAGACAAGAGGTGCAGGAGAAGGCAATTCTGCCCTTCGAGCCTGCACCACCAGCTGGAACTGGAGCTGGATGAACTACCGATCATTCGGGAGGCTGAGGGGGTAATTGAGAGGAGTTACCAGGACTTGGTCACTCCTAAGTCTCAGGACAAGAATAGATGGGTTACAGTTGGGGGAGAAAAGGGACAGACAGACAGTGCAGAGCGCTCCTGTGGACATTCACCTCAGTAATAAGTATACCGTTTTGGATAATGCTGGGGGTGGGGGGGGGGGAAGGGGGGAGGGGGGAGGGAATGATATACCAGATGGAAGCCATAGTAATCAGTTCTCTGGCACTGAGCTTTACACTGTGGCAAAGAAGGGAAGGGGGCAGAATAGGAAAGTACTCGTGGTAGGGGACTTGATAGGCGAATCGACTGGAGATTTTGTGATCAGGAACGGGATTCCCGGAAGATATGTTGCCTCCCTGGTGTCAGGGTACGGGATGTCTCCGATCAGGTGTAGAAGGTTCTAAAAGGGAGGGCGAACAGAAATCGTGTTACATATTGACATTAATGACATAGCCAGAAAATGGATTGAGGATATAAAAAGTAATTTCAGGGAGTTAGGATGGAAGCTGCAGAGCTGGACAAACAGTAGTGTTCTCAAGTTTACTAGCGGTGCCATGAGATAGCAAGGCGAGGAACAGGGAGTGGGCACATTAACATGTGGCTGCGCAGCTGATGTAGGAGGGAGGGCTTCAGATATGTAGATAATTGGGATGCCTTCTGGGGAAGGACGGGTTACATCTGAACTGGAAGGGGACCAACGTCCTGGGTGGAAGATTTGCTCAAGTAGTGCGAGAGGGTTTAAACTAGAATGATAGGGGTGTGGGAACCTGAGCTGTATACCAGAGGTGAGAGTTGATGCAGATGAGGCAATAGCAAGAGGTAGACCAGCTAGTGGAAGGACTTTCCTGGGAAGGAACCAAGAGATCAGTTAAAGTGTGTTTGCTTTAATGCAAGGAGTATCAGGAATAAAAGTGATGAACTTAGAGCATGGATCAGTACCTTGGTGCTATGATGTTGTGGCCATAACATAGACATGGGTTTCTCAGGTGCAGGAATGGTTGCTGGATGTTCCAGGGTTTAGAGCATTTAAAAAGAATAGGAAGGGGGAAAAAAGAGGAGATGGGTGTAGCACTACTAATCATAGAGGGTATCACAGTTACAGAAACTTCTATTGTCGAGGAAGATCTGCCTGCCGAGTCGGTATGGATGGAAATTGGGAACAGCAAGGGAGCAGTCACCTTGTTAGGGGTTTGCTCCTGCCCCCCTCCCCCCCCCCCCCCAATAGCAGCAGGGAGATGGAAGAAAGCATAGGTCGGCAGATTTTGGAAAACTGTGGACGTAGTAGGGTTGTTGTAATAGGTGACTTTAACTTTCCCAATAGTTATTGGAACCTACTTCGAGCCGAAGATTTGAATGGAGCTGTTTTTGTAAGGTGTGTTGAGGAGGGTTTCCTAATTCTGTACGTTGACAGGCCGACGAGGGGAGAGGCCATTCTAGACTTGATGCTCGGAAATGAGCCAGGGCAGGTATCAGATCTTGTGGCGGGAGAACATTTTGTGATAGTGACCACAACTGCCTGAAATTCTACAGAAGGAGAGGATTAGGCAAAATGGAAGGATATTTAATTGGGGATGAGGAAACTATGATGCGATTAGACATGAGTTAGGAAGCATGGATTGGGAGCAATTGTTCCATGGTAAAGACACTATAGATATGTGGAGATTGTTTAAGGAACAGTTGTTGCGACTGATGAATAAATATGTCCCTCTGAGACAGGTAAGAAGGGATATGATAAAGGAACCTTAGATGACGAGAGCGGTGGAGCCTCTCAGCAAAATGAAGAAGGTAGCTTACATAAGGTGGAGGAAGCTGGGGTCTAGCTCAGCTCTACAGGATTACAGGCAGGTGAGGAAGGAGCTCAACAATGGTCTGAGGAGAGCCATGAGGGGGCACGAGAAAGGCTTGGCATAACGGATTTGGGAGAACACAAAGGCATTTTACACTTATGTGAGAAGTAAGAGAATGGTCAAAGAAAGAGTAGGGCCAATCAGAGATAGCAAAGGGAAGTTTTGTGTGGAGTCTGAGGAGGTAGGGGAAGCCCTAAATGAGTTTTTTGCTTCTGTCTTTACGAAAGAAGCGAACTTTGTAGTGAATGAAACCTTTTAAGAGCAGGGGTGCATGCTGGAATGGATAGAGACAGAGGAAGCTGGTGTGCTGAAACTTTTGCCAAACATTAAGATTGTCAATTTGCCGGGCCCGGTCCGGATTTGTCCTCTGCTGCTTTGGGAAACGAAAAATGCAATTGCTTCGCCACCTGCGATGATCTTTGCATCCTCGCTCTCGACTGGAGTCATACCTGAGGACTGGAGAGAGGCAAATGTAATTCCTCTCTTCAAGTAAGGAAATAGGGAAATCCCTGGCAATTACAGACCATTAAGTCTCACATCTGTCATCTGCAAGGTGTTAGAAAGGATTCTGAGGAATAGGATTTATGACTATCTGGAAGAGCATGGCTTGATTAAATACAGTCAACATGGCTTTGTGAGGGGCAGGTCATGCCTCACAAAGCTCATTGAGTTCTTTGAGGATGTGACTAGAAAAGTTGATGAGGGTTGAGCTGTGGATGTGGTGTATCTGGACTTCAGTAAGGCATTTGATAAGGTTCTCCATGGTAGGCTCATTCAGAAGGTCAGGAGGAATGGGATTCGGGGAACATAGCTGTCTGGATACAGAATTAGCTGGCCAACAGAAGACAGCGAATGGTAGTAGAAGGAAAATATTCTGTGAGGTGATGCATTTTGGAAAGTTGAATTTGAAAGTTTCTGGATAGGATTCTTGGCAGTGTAGAGGAACAGAGGGATCTTGGGTGGCCATTTTAAGGGATCTATATACTTGCACACCAAGTGGACAGGGTTATTAAGAAACCATATGGTGTTTTGGATTTCATTAACACGGGGATTGAGTTTTTTTTAAGATATTTTCATTAGAAATTTAACATTTTTACAAGTTTACAAAAATAAACAAAAGTCTCAAATACAAATATTGATGTACAATTAAATCAAATATACAACAGTCAAAATTTAACAAAGGAAAAGAAAAAAATTACCAAAATTAAAAAAAATACAAAACTCAACTTTCTACTAATCTAACCTATAACTAACCAGAGTGCATACTTAAGTCTCTTACATGCTCGGAATGTAATAACATCAAATGTAATAAAACCCGTATTCGTGCGGGATTCCTCTCCTAAGGGGCCCCGGAGCAGCCAGGTTTGTGATCTCCATTAAATAAAAGCCCTTGTTAGGATGGCCGAAGTATCTGCATTTACGTAATTCAAAAAGGTCTGCCATATTTTATAAAATAATTCAGTCTTTCGGTGCACCATATTTGTAAGCAAGTCAAGGGGAATACATTCCATAATTAATCTGTGCCAATTTGAAAGTCCAGGGGGGGCCCTCAGCCACCCAGTTCATCAAAATATTTTTCCTTGCACAGAAAGAGAGAATTGAAAATAGTCTCTTCTCGTGCATATCCAGGGAGGAAAAGTTCGAAAAGCCCAAAAGGAGAGATACAGGGTCCACTCTAATTTCCGTTCCTAAAATTTCTGTCAGGGTACTTGCTACTTTAGTCCAATATCTAAGGATCTTATGACAAGTCCATAGGCAATGTACAAGAGTGCCCACCTCTATTTTGCATTTGGGACATATTGGAGATGCTCCTGCCTTAAATTTTGCCAGTCGAGCCGGTGCTATATGGGCCCTATGAAGTATCTTCAGCTGGATAGCCTGGGTTCTGTTACAAATAGTAATTCTTCTAGCATTTTCCCAAATATCATTCCACATTTCTATCGAGATTTCTAGTCCCAAATCCTGATCCCATGTTTTAATCAGATTGTCCATATCTCCCGATACTTCATCATGTAGTAAATGATAAATAGTACTGACGGAGGATACCCCCACTGGTCATAGGACATTACATTCTCTATCTGATTTATAAAAACTATCTATTAACGTAGTCTTCTTCTGTATATAATCTCGAATTTGGAAGTATCGAAAGAGGTCTCCATTGGGTAATCCGAATTTCTGACGCAGCTGTTCAAAAGTAATAATAAAAAAACAAACCCACGCGGGGGGGGGTAGAAAAATCAAATCCCTCTCCCCGCCGCCATGATAATATTAAACAATAAGGTAACAAAAAAGAGAAACAAAAAAGGTGGGGGGATGTAAACTAAAGTAGAGGGAAAGGCGAACCAACATTCACTATCTCTTACAGTTTATGAGAGTCCAAGAATTCCTTGGCCTTCTCTGGTGATCCGAAGTTATATATGGATCCTTCGTGGTTAATGTGTAGCGTCGCTGGATAACATAAGGAGTGCTGAGTATTTAAGTCCCTTAAACGCTTCTTCACCTCATCGAATGCCTTCCTTTTTCAGACCAGAGCTGGGGAAAAGTCCTGGAATAGCATGTTCTTGGATCCTTTATAGATCATGGCTTGGGGATCTTTTCCAAGATTTCTTGAGGCTTCCAGAAGCATCTGCCTCTCCCTATAGCTCTGCAGCTGGAACAGGACCGGGCGTGGGCGCTGGTTGAGCCGGGCCCACGTATTGCGACCCAGTAGGCCCATTTCACCCTTACCTGGCCTGATTCAGCATGCAGATTTAAAAGCTGTGGCAGCCATTGCTCCAGGAATGCTGTAAGCTGGCCTTCCTCTTCCCGTTAGGGAAGGCCCAGCAAACGAATATTTTTTCGACCAAGGTCGTCAATATGATTTTCTAAGGTCCTGACTCGCTGCTCGAGAGCCCGGACCTGATCGGCGGCCAATTGAGCTGCAGTCTCGGAGGTCGCGGCCTTTAACTCCGCCCCTCCGACTCGGCGCTCGAGATCCTGGATGTCTCGGTCGTGCTTCTGCAGCCCGGCCGAGAGTGATTCCCAGCGATGTCGGGACTCCTCGATAAAGGCATCGATCTTCGCGTCCAGCTTGGTGATCATCTCCACAAGGCTAGTTACCGTCGGTAAGTCCCCCGGGGCGGCTGTGGACGTCTCTGCTGCAGCTGAAGAGGGAGAAGGTGGGGGAGGGGGTCCTGCTTGTTGAGAGCTGCGGGCTCCTTTCCCTTTGGTCATTTTTCACTAAATGTTAGATTATTTAAATGTAATACTAAGCAGCTATTTAAAGTTAACAGCTATTATGAATGATTTGGTGAGTGTGGTGGGGGTGGGTGACCCACTTTGCCCAAGTCTTGGGAAGAGCTCTATAGACTCAGACTTGCTGGGTCGCCGCCATCTTGGATCCCCCCGGGGATTGAGTTTAAGAGTTGTGAGATCTTGTTACTATTCTATAAAACTTTGGTTAGATCACAGTTGGAATACTGTGTCCAGTTCTGGTCGCCCTATTATAGGAAAGATGTGGATGCTTTGGAGAAGGTTCAGAGGAGGTTTACCAGGATGCTGCCTGGACTGGAGGGCCTATCTTATGAAGAGAAGTTGACTGAGCTCGAAGTTTTTTTCATTGGAGAGAAGGAGGAGAGGGGACCTAATTGAGTTATACAAGATAATGAGAGGCATAGATAGAGTCGATAGCCAGAGACTATTTCCCAGGGCAGAAATGGCTAACAAGAGGGGTCATAGTTTTAAACTGGTTGGAGGAAAGTATAGAGGAGATGTCAGAGAGTTCTTTACACAGAGAGTTGTGAGAGCATGGACTGCGTTGCCAGCAGCAGTTGTGGAAGCAGTGTCATTAGGGACATTTAAGAGACTACTGGACATGCATATGGTCACAAAAATTTGAGGGTGCTTACATGTCGGCGCAACATCGGGGTTGAAGGGCCTGTGTTGTGCTGTACTATTCTATGTCTAACGTTCTATAGAGAAATAACACACTGAACTGGGAATAAAGATAGAGAAAAACATAGAACTGAGAGTACATACAGAGAAACAATACACTGAAGTGACAGCACACATAGAGAAATAGTACACTGAGCTGAGAGCACACATAGAGGAACAACACACTGAACTGAGAGCACACATACAGAAACAACAAACTGATGTGTGAGTACAGACAGAAAAACAATACAGTGAACTGAGAGTATAGATAGAGGAATAACACACTGGACTGTGAGTACAGATAGAGACACAACACACTGAGCAGAGAGTACAGATAGAGAAACAAAACACTGAACTTCGAGTAAAGATAAACAACACACTGAACTATGAGTACAGATAGAGAATCAACACATTGAATTGGGAGTACAGATAGAGAAACAATAAACTGAACTGAAAGTACATATGGACAAACAACACACTGAGCTGAGAGGAAAGTTAGAGAACCAAAGCACTGAACCGGGAAGATAGATGGTGAAATATAGCACTGAACTGCAGAACACATGGAGAAAAATCACAGCGTACAGACAGAGAAACAAACACTGAACTGAGAGTACAGATAGAGAAACAAAACACTGAACTGCGAGATACAACATACCGACCTGAGAGTTCAGAGAGAGAAACAACACAAAAGTACACATCGAGAAACAATATGGTGAAGTCTGGGTACTGACAGAGAAACGAAGCACTGAACTGAGAGAACAAATGGAGAAAAAAAAGCACTGAACTGAGAGTCAAAATAGAGAAACAACACACTGAACTGCGAGCACAGATAGAGAAAAAACATATAAAGAAATAAAATACTGAACTAAGAGTGCAGATAGAGAAACAACACAAAGAAATATAGCACTGTAACTGAGAGTACAGATTGAGAAATAAAACATTGAACTGAGAGTACATAAAGTTTGTGAGAAGTTTTGTCGCTTGGGTGCTCGTTGTTGTGGTTCTGTTCGCCGAGCTGGGAATTTGTGTTGCAGACATTTCTTCCCCTGTCGATGTGACATCCTCAGTGCTTGGGAGCCTCCTGTGAAGCGCTTCTGTGATCTTTCCTCCACCTATGGGCGAGAGACGCTAAGAAAAGCCAGGAAATGGGAATCCTGTGCCAACAGCCGAAGCACCACTTGCGCAAAAGTACATATAGGGAAACAATACGATGAACTGCGAGCACAGCCAGAGAAACAACACACTGAACTGGGAGAAAAGAGAGAGAAACAAAACACTGCAATGCGAGTACAGATAGAGAAACAACACATAAAGAAAGAAAACACTCAACTGTGAGTACAGTGAGGGAACAACACACTTAATCAAAAGTACACATCTAGAAGCAATAAACTGAACTGAGGGTACACATGGAGAAACAAAACACGGAACTGAGAGTCAAATTAGAGAAACAACACACTGAACTGGGAGAAAAGACAGAGAAACAAAACACTGCACTCCGAGTACAGATAAAGAAAGAACATAAAGAAATAAACCACTGAACTGAGAATACAGAGAGACGAAAGAACACATAAAGAAATAAAATACAGAATTGTGAGCACAGATAGAGAAACGACACAAAGAAATAAAACTCTCAACTGAGAGTACAGATAGAGAAACAACACACTGAACCAATAGTACGCATCGAGAAACAAAACATTGAATTGAGATTACAGACGTAGAGACTAAACACTGAACTGAGAGGATAGATAGAGAACCAATACACTGAACTGGGAGTACAGATAGAGAAACAAATCACTGAACTCAGAGTAAAGATAGAGAAACAAAATACTGAACTGGGAGTACAAATAGAGAAACAACACGTGAATAAATATAACACTGAACAGCGATCACAGATCGAGAAACAATACAAAGAAATAAAACACTGAAATAAGAGTACAGATAGAGAAACAATACATAAAGAAATATAACACTGAACTGAGAGTACAGATCGATAAAAAACACAAAGAAATAAACCACTGAACTTAAAGTACAGGCAGAGAAATAAAACACTGAACTGAGATGTACATAAAGAAGAAACAACGCTGAACTGAGAGTACAGATATAGAAACAAATCACGGAACATAGAGGAAAGTTAGAGAAACAACACATTGAACTTGGAGTACAGATAAACAACACACGAAACTGTGAGTACAGATAGAGAAACAACACACTGAATTTGGAGAAAAGAGAGAGAAACAACACACTGCACTGCGAGTACAGATAGAGAAACAACACATAAAGAAATAAAACACTGAACTGAGTACAGTGAGGGAACAACACACTTAATCAAAAGTACATATCTAGAAACAATAAACTGAACTGAGGGTGCACATGGAGAAACAAAACACTGAACTGAGAGTCAAATTAGAGAAACAACACACTGAACTAATAGAACAGATAGAGCAACAACAAATAAAATACACAACTGTGAGCACAGATGGAGAAACGACACAAAGAATTAAAACTCTCAACTGAGAGTACAGATAGAGAAACAACACACTGAACCAATAGTACGCATCGAGAAACAAAACATTGAATTGAGATTACAGACGTAGACACTAAACACTGAACTGAGAGGATAGATAGAAAACCAATACAATGAACTGGGAGTCCAGATAGAGAAACAAATCACTGAACTGAGAGGAAAGATGGAGAAACAACACACTGAACGGTTAGTATAGATAGACAAACAACACACTGAACTGAGAGAACAGATAGAGAAACAAAACACTGAATTGAGAGCAAAGATAGAGAAACAACACGGTGAGCTGGGAGTACAGATGGAGAGAAAATGCAGTATATTGAGAGTGCAGAGAGAGAAACAAAACACTGAACTGCGAGTACAGACAGAGAAACAAAAGACTGAACTGTGAGCACAGAGGAGAACCAAAAGACTGAACTGAGAGAACATATGAATAAACAAAACACTGAGCTGAAAGGAAAGATAGAGAAACAAAACACTGACTGGGAGTTCAGACAGACAAACAACACACGGAACTGAGAGTACAAATAGAGAAACAACACAAAGAAAGAAAACACTGAACCACGAGCACAGATAGAGCAACAACACAGAAAGAAATAAAACACTGAACTGAGAATATAGATAAAGAAACCATACAGTGAACTGCGAGTACAGATAGAGAACCAACAGAACAAATAAAACACTGAACTAAGAGTACAGATAGAGAAAAACAACACACAAAGAAATATAACTCTGAACTGAGAGCACAGATCGAGAAACAACAGAAACAAATAAAAGACTGAAGAAAGAGTACAGATAGAGAAGCAACACAAAGAATTAAAACACCGAACAGCGATCACAGATAAAGAAATAAAACATTGAACTATGTGTTGTTTCTCTAAGAGGACAGGTAGAGAAGTAACACACTGAACTGAGAGTACATCTGAAACAACAACACACTGAACTGAGACTACAGGTAGTGAAACAAAACACTAAACTGAGAGTAGAAATAGAGAAACATCACACTGAGTGGCGAGTACAGACAGAGAAACAAAACACCGAACTGAGAGAACACAGAGGGAATTATAACACAGAGGAGCACAGAGAGAAAATAAAATTGAACTGAGAGTACAGATAAAGAAACAACACACTGAAATGAGAGCACACATAGAGAAACAACACACTGAATTGAGAGTACATACAGAGAAACAAAACACTGAATGAGAGGAAAGATAGAGAAATAACACATTGAACTGTGAGTCCAGACATAGAAACAAAACACTGAACTGAGAGTACCTATAGGGAAACAAAGCACTGAAGTGGCAGTACAGGCAGAGAAATAACACACTGAACTGCGAGTACAGATATAGAAACAAAACACTGAAATGTGAGTACAGATAGAGGAACAGAACACTGAAATGTGAGTTCAGATATAAAAACAAAGCACTGAACTGAGAGGACAGAGAGAAACAACACACTGAACTGCGAGTACAGATATAAAAACAAAACACTGAAGCGAGAGCAAAGTTAGAGAAATAACACACTGCACTTTGAGTACAGATAGAGACTCAACCCACTAAACTAAGAGCATACATGGAGAAACAAAACACTGAGCTGAGAGGTAAAATAAAGAAACAAAACACTGAACTGGGAGTAGAGATAGAGAAATAACAGAGTAAAAACAATGACTGCAGATGCTGGAAACCAGATTCTGGATTAGTGGAGCTGGAAGAGCACAGCAGTTCAGGCAGCATCTGAGGAGCAGTAAAATCGACGTTTCGGGCAAAAGCCCTTCAGAAATACAGACAGAGAGCTTGAAGGGTGGAGAGATAACTGAAAGGAAGGTGGGGTTGAGGAGAAAGTAGTAGAAAATACAGTGAATTGAGAAACAAAACACAACTAAGAGGACACACAGAGAAACAAAATTCTGAACTGAGAGCACAGATATTGAAACAAAACACTGAACTGTGAGTACAGATATAGAAACAAAACACTGAGGCAAGAGCAGAGATAGAGAGAAAATACTGCCCTGTGAGTACAGACAGAGAAACAATACACTGAACTGATTGCAAAGACAGAGAAACAACACATAAAGAAAGAAAACACTGAACTGAGTACAGTGAGGGAACAACACACTTAATCAAAAGTACACATCTAGAAGCAATAAACTGAACTGAGGGTACACATGGAGAAACAAAACACGGAACTGAGAGTCAAATTAGAGAAACAACACACTGAACTGGGAGAAAAGACAGAGAAACAAAACACTGCACTCCGAGTACAGATAAAGAAAGAACATATAAAGAAATAAACCACTGAACTGAGAATACAGAGAGACGAAAGAACACATAAAGAAATAAAATACAGAATTGTGAGCACAGATAGAGAAACGACACAAAGAAATAAAACTCTCAACTGAGAGTACAGATAGAGAAACAACACACTGAACCAATAGTACGCATCGAGAAACAAAACATTGAATTGAGATTACAGACGTAGAGACTAAACACTGAACTGAGAGGATAGATAGAGAACCAATACACTGAACTGGGAGTACAGATAGAGAAACAAATCACTGAACTCAGAGTAAAGATAGAGAAACAAAATACTGAACTGAGAGGAAAGATAGAGAAACAAAACACTGAAATAAGAGTACAAATAGAGAAACAACACGTGAATAAATATAACACTGAACAGCGATCACAGATCGAGAAACAATACAAAGAAATAAAACACTGAAATAAGAGTACAGATAGAGAAACAATACATAAAGAAATATAACACTGAACTGAGAGTACAGATCGATAAAAAACACAAAGAAATAAACCACTGAACTTAAAGTACAGGCAGAGAAATAAAACACTGAACTGAGAGTACATAAAGAAGAAACAACGCTGAACTGAGAGTACAGATATAGAAACAAATCACGGAACATAGAGGAAAGTTAGAGAAACAACACATTGAACTTGGAGTACAGATAAACAACACACGAAACTGTGAGTACAGATAGAGAAACAACACACTGAATTTGGAGAAAAGAGAGAGAAACAACACACTGCACTGCGAGTACAGATAGAGAAACAACACATAAAGAAATAAAACACTGAACTGAGTACAGTGAGGGAACAACACACTTAATCAAAAGTACATATCTAGAAACAATAAACTGAACTGAGGGTGCACATGGAGAAACAAAACACTGAACTGAGAGTCAAATTAGAGAAACAACACACTGAACTAATAGAACAGATAGAGCAACAACAAATAAAATACACAACTGTGAGCACAGATGGAGAAACGACACAAAGAATTAAAACTCTCAACTGAGAGTACAGATAGAGAAACAACACACTGAACCAATAGTACGCATCGAGAAACAAAACATTGAATTGAGATTACAGACGTAGACACTAAACACTGAACTGAGAGGATAGATAGAAAACCAATACAATGAACTGGGAGTCCAGATAGAGAAACAAATCACTGAACTGAGAGGAAAGATGGAGAAACAACACACTGAACGGTTAGTATAGATAGACAAACAACACACTGAACTGAGAGAACAGATAGAGAAACAAAACACTGAATTGAGAGCAAAGATAGAGAAACAACACGGTGAGCTGGGAGTACAGATGGAGAGAAAATGCAGTATATTGAGAGTGCAGAGAGAGAAACAAAACACTGAACTGCGTGTACAGACAGAGAAACAAAAGACTGAACTGAGAGAACATATGAATAAACAAAACACTGAGCTGAAAGGAAAGATAGAGAAACAAAACACTGACTGGGAGTTCAGACAGACAAACAACACACGGAACTGAGAGTACAAATAGAGAAACAACACAAAGAAAGAAAACACTGAACCACGAGCACAGATAGAGCAACAACACAGAAAGAAATAAAACACTGAACTGAGAATATAGATAAAGAAACCATACAGTGAACTGCGAGTACAGATAGAGAACCAACAGAACAAATAAAACACTGAACTAAGAGTACAGATAGAGAAAACAACACACAAAGAAATATAACTCTGAACTGAGAGCACAGATCGAGAAACAACAGAAACAAATAAAAGACTGAAGAAAGAGTACAGATAGAGAAGCAACACAAAGAATTAAAACACCGAACAGCGATCACAGATAAAGAAATAAAACATTGAACTATGTGTTGTTTCTCTAAGAGGACAGGTAGAGAAGTAACACACTGAACTGAGAGTACATCTGAAACAACAACACACTGAACTGAGACTACAGGTAGTGAAACAAAACACTAAACTGAGAGTAGAAATAGAGAAACATCACACTGAGTGGCGAGTACAGACAGAGAAACAAAACACCGAACTGAGAGAACACAGAGGGAATTATAACACAGAGGAGCACAGAGAGAAAATAAAATTGAACTGAGAGTACAGATAAAGAAACAACACACTGAAATGAGAGCACACATAGAGAAACAACACACTGAATTGAGAGTACATACAGAGAAACAAAACACTGAATGAGAGGAAAGATAGAGAAATAACACATTGAACTGTGAGTCCAGACATAGAAACAAAACACTGAACTGAGAGTACCTATAGGGAAACAAAGCACTGAAGTGGCAGTACAGGCAGAGAAATAACACACTGAACTGCGAGTACAGATATAGAAACAAAACACTGAAATGTGAGTACAGATAGAGGAACAGAACACTGAAATGTGAGTTCAGATATAAAAACAAAGCACTGAACTGAGAGGACAGAGAGAAACAACACACTGAACTGCGAGTACAGATATAAAAACAAAACACTGAAGCGAGAGCAAAGTTAGAGAAATAACACACTGCACTTTGAGTACAGATAGAGACTCAACCCACTAAACTAAGAGCATACATGGAGAAACAAAACACTGAGCTGAGAGGTAAAATAAAGAAACAAAACACTGAACTGGGAGTAGAGAGAGAAAAAACAGAGTAAAAACAATGACTGCAGATGCTGGAAACCAGATTCTGGATTAGTGGAGCTGGAAGAGCACAGCAGTTCAGGCAGCATCTGAGGAGCAGTAAAATCGACGTTTCGGGCAAAAGCCCTTCAGAAATACAGACAGAGAGCTTGAAGGGTGGAGAGATAACTGAAAGGAAGGTGGGTTGAGGAGAAAGTAGTAGAAAATACAGTGAATTGAGAAACAAAACACAACTAAAGAGGACACACAGAGAAACAAAATTCTGAACTGAGAGCACAGATATTGAAACAAAACACTGAACTGTGAGTACAGATATAGAAACAAAACACTGAGGCAAGAGCAGAGATAGAGAGAAAATACTGCCCTGTGAGTACAGACAGAGAAACAATACACTGAACTGATTGCAAAGACAGAGAAACAACACATAAAGAAAGAAAACACTGAACTGAGTACAGTGAGGGAACAACACACTTAATCAAAAGTACACATCTAGAAGCAATAAACTGAACTGAGGGTACACATGGAGAAACAAAACACGGAACTGAGAGTCAAATTAGAGAAACAACACACTGAACTGGAGAAAAGACAGAGAAACAAAACACTGCACTCCGAGTACAGATAAAGAAAGAACATATAAAGAAATAAACCACTGAACTGAGAATACAGAGAGACGAAAGAACACATAAAGAAATAAAATACAGAATTGTGAGCACAGATAGAGAAACGACACAAAGAAATAAAACTCTCAACTGAGAGTACAGATAGAGAAACAACACACTGAACCAATAGTACGCATCGAGAAACAAAACATTGAATTGAGATTACAGACGTAGAGACTAAACACTGAACTGAGAGGATAGATAGAGAACCAATACACTGAACTGGGAGTACAGATAGAGAAACAAATCACTGAACTCAGAGTAAAGATAGAGAAACAAAATACTGAACTGAGAGAAAGATAGAGAAACAAAACACTGAACTAAGAGTACAAATAGAGAAACAACACGTGAATAAATATAACACTGAACAGCGATCACAGATCGAGAAACAATACAAAGAAATAAAACACTGAAATAAGAGTACAGATAGAGAAACAATACATAAAGAAATATAACACTGAACTGAGAGTACAGATCGATAAAAAACAAAAAATAAACCACTGAACTTAAAGTACAGGCAGAGAAATAAAACACTGAACTGAGAGTACATAAAGAAGAAACAACGCTGAACTGAGAGTACAGATATAGAAACAAATCACGGAACATAGAGGAAAGTTAGAGAAACAACACATTGAACTTGGAGTACAGATAAACAACACACGAAACTGTGAGTACAGATAGAGAAACAACACACTGAATTTGGAGAAAAGAGAGAGAAACAACACACTGCACTGCGAGTACAGATAGAGAAACAACACATAAAGAAATAAACACTGAACTGAGTACAGTGAGGGAACAACACACTTAATCAAAAGTACATATCTAGAAACAATATACTGAACTGAGGGTGCACATGGAGAAACAAAACACTGAACTGAGAGTCAAATTAGAGAAACAACACACTGAACTAATAGAACATATAGAGCAACAACAAATAAAATACACAACTGTGAGCACAGATGGAGAAACGACAACAAAGAATAAAACTCTCCAACGAGAGTACAGATAGAGAAACAACACACTGAACCAATAGTACGCATCGAGAAACAAAACATTGAATTGAGATAACAGACGTAACACTAAACACTGAACTGAGAGGATAGATAGAAAACCATACAATGAACTGGGAGTCCAGATAGAGAAACAAATCACTGAACTGAGAGGAAAGATGGAGAA